>NC_056747.1:1224760520-1224885520 GCF_019279795.1 Protopterus annectens | reverse complement strand
GTCTGTTGAGTGCTATCAGTACATGGCTTCATCCATTTGTGTTTCTGATTTCATATTTCTGACTAAGGGTATGTTGCAAACAATCCTGTAATACCAGCAACGTTCTCAGTGTATAACAACAATATTGCAAATATGGCCCTGTGTTCCGGCCTCTGTCCTCCACCTATATACCAGACTTTGTCCATGTGACATGCAGTAAGAGGTTATGTAGTGGCCTGTGATTATGTTGTGCTGCTATTCCTGCCATCATTCCAGTGATGTTGTGGTCCCCACACATATTGTTGGGTAGGATCCATATATATATATATATATATGTATATATATATATATATATATATATATATATATATATATATATATATATATATATGTGTGTGTGTGTGTGTGCGTGTGTGTGTGTAGGCTACAGCTGGACAAAACATGTGTGCCCTTCTGCAGTCCATAGGTCAGTGTATGTAACACTGTTATATGCCCTTGTAAGTCAGTCTATGGGGCACCATATATAACCTAGGCTGTTACAACATGTGAGGGATATCAGTAGTAAGACACCTTAAGGTATATGGCTGTACATTTTCATACATTTCACCTTGGGAACATTGGTGGCCTAGTGCTTACTGTCATACAGACTTTTCTGTTTGTCAGTGTGATAGCGATGTTTTAAGTTAAGCATTGTAAACACTTAATTCTTTTCCCCCCTAGGGGTTGAGTACAGAGTGTAATTGGAAGCTGCTGAACTACATCTGCATTACTTACTGCTGACTGATTGTTATCCTCTGTCCCAGTCTTTCTTTACTGTTGTACTATTTGCAGGCTTTGGCCTGGACAGCAACATACGTTATGCTTTCAGATTACTGTATAAAATGATCTGCTTGAGAGTTGTATTACTCAGTATGTATTTCAAACACCTAACAGCTATATGACTTGGCATATACAACTGTAATAGTACACATATAAACATTTCTTATGTATGCAAACCTGTGTGTGGTGTTATATCTTTTGACTTCTCTGTGGGTATATGTTTCATGCAATAATTGTCTTTTGTATGAGAGTCATACACTGTCCATTTTAAAAGGTGGCAACTGTACGAATACTGGCTGTTCAATATGTTGTGCACCCTCTAAATATGTATCTTTCTATATATATCTATACGTAGTAATATATGTATATGTGTGTGCATGTGTATATACATATATATCTATATATATCTATATATATATATATATATATATATATATATATATATATATATATATATATATATCTGCATATATATGTGTGTGTGTATATGTATCATTGGAATGTTTATTGTTTCCACATTGTACATTCCCTATGGTAGCCAGACTGCATGATATGTTATTGATACTATCCTGACATTGTAAAGGTGGGATGGATTACTGTTAACTTTTTGTGGCTATGTTGTGGGGGTTCCTGGGTATGGGACTTGCAAGTGTTGGTATTGTGTTGCACAGCAGATATGTTTGGCTGTGGGGGAGGCAATGATATCAGTAATTACAAGAGGTACTTAGCTTGGGCCCCATCTCTCCCATTAACGGTGCCTTTGGTCATATATGTATTTGTTGTGTTCTCTTTTATATCCACAGATATATATCTGTATACACACACACACACACACACACACATATATATTATATATATATATATATATATATATATATATATATATATATATATATATATATATATATATTACTATATATATATATATATATATATATATATATATATATATATATATATATACAAAACAAACGATACTGGAGAGATAAAACCATTGGTGTGTAAAGCACTATAGTGAAAAATAAAATTGAAAGCACAACCAGCAGTCACAGCAGAGATAAATGAAAACAGAAAATTTAATAACTAGAACAAAGTAACAAACAGGTGAGCGCTTTCGCGTATAGCTTCTTCATATCTAACTGCACAATTAAAAGAAATAGTACTTATAGCAAATCATTCAATGATGTACCCAATCACAATCAAACATCATCAGGTTGCTGGTTGTTATGACAACCATATGCTAATAACAAAGTTATTAAATATATCTAAAGTGTAATAAAAAAGTGTAATAGATATATTTAATAACTTTGTTCTTTAGTTATTATCATTTTTAAGTATATGTCACTATATGTTTGTGTAATTTTAGAGGGGTACTGGTGATTATATGGTTGTCATAACAACCAGCAACATGATGATGTTTGATTGTGATTGGGTATATCATTGAATGATTTGCTATAAGTACTATTTGTTTTAATTGGGCAGTTAGAGCTGAAGAAGCTATACACGAAAGCACTCATCTGTTTGTTACTTTGTTCTAGTTATTAAATTTGCTGTTTTTATTTATCTCTGCCTTGACTGCTGGTTGTGCTTTCAATTATATATATATATATATATATATATATATATATATATATATATACATGTATAAATACATTTCCTGTACTGTTGAATGACTGTGCTGGATGATATGTTTGTGAAAACATCAGGGTTATGTATATCTGATATGGCTTAGTGGTAAATCACTTTTGCTATGGTGTGCAGGGTCTTGGGTTCGAGACTTGCAGAGGATGATTATTTTGTTACTGGGCACAACAAGGGATGTTGTATGCAGAGTGATTAAGGCACCTTTAAGCAGTTGTAAGCAGGTTTGCACAATGGTAAGCAATGCTAACTTCTGGTTAAATATGTTTACAGTCAGTTAGCCTCTAAATTGCATATCCTGTGTAGGCATTGTTTACCCCTGTGCAAACAGGCTTAAACCTGCTTACTACTGCTTAAAAGTGCTTACTCCAGCTTACCCTTGTGCTAATTTCTTTAAAAGAAAAGAAAAAGGGTTGATACGAAAGTGGTGAAAAAGGGCACAAAGAAGGAAAGACAGTAGGGAAAATAGCTAGGGATGTGCAGGACGGGTGATGGGAAGGTCCATAGCTGCCCATTTCTTCTACAGCAGCAGCTGTGCATATATGATTTAGAGGTATATTTGGACACTCATACCCGTGAGACGGGGGTGAGGCCAACAATAATATGTTGTGAAACCAATTAGACCAGATTACGTGTCCAATAGACATGTGTGCAAAATGGACAGCTATGTATGGGGTGAGATTTTTTTTTGGGAACAGATTGCCCTTTTTTTAGGTGAGAGTGGGATGTTGGGGGGGGGATAGTAGGTATATTTGGGGAGGTAGGTTGGGTAGGATGACAGACAAGACAGGCAAGACAGCATACAGGGGCAGTATATGACACATGTGGGGGTAAATACCTTGGATGGGGAGGGGTGTTTGGAAGTTGGAAGCCCATGAGCCCCCTAATGGAAACAGTGGGACTGAGGTCCCCACCCATGGGCAGTCACCACTGCACCTTCACGGCCCAAAGGTGGGTGTGCTGGGGGCTGGGTAGGAGGCTGACCCTCTAGATGCACCATGCAGCCCTCAAGCTGGCATAGCAGTCCTCAGAACTCCCAGCGGAGCTCACTACACACCTGACCCTGGAACTGACGGGATACAGTATCCTGTCCGCACCCGCACCTGGGGGGTGCGAGCCCCATCCTCTGAGGTAGTTCCACCCCAATGTGGTGCAGGCCCAAGGATGAGGAGGTCCCGGGGTGGGCCCCAGATGTGCTGGAGCCCGGTGCCATGGCCAGATGAGGTGGGAGAGGTGGGTCCGCTGTACCCGGCCTTCCCAAATGTGCTATGGTGTTTCAATTTTAAAACATATGTAGGTTAGTAATAGTTAACACATTCCAAGATTAGGTATAAAAGCATGCATAGATATTCCCACCAGCCCAAAACACCAGATATGGAACACTTGCACAGCAAACAGAACACATGCCTATATGGAACCTCAGTAGCAATTACAACAGCATGCAGGTACATTGATGGCAGTATGCCACCAGTGTGGGAGTATTTCAACATGGCACATGTATAGAAACAAATTTCAATATTTATCAGACAATAGGGCGTATGTCCCAACAGTAGATTTAATTGTACACATACCGATTGTGTTGTCTATTTAGATTATTGTTGCAGATATGGTGTGGGAGGGGGAAGATGTCAGTTAACTTATATATCCCTGTAGTTCTCATTACTTTCTTAGTCAGTGCTGTAATCTGTACCTTACAGGTATTATTACACTACCCTATAGCCTTAGTTTGGACAGTGGTATGGTTGTAGACAACTATATACATGAACTGTGTTTTCACCTGCAGTATACACTTCTTACCTGGTATACTTGTGGAGGTATTGTTTGTTAACACTACTTGACTGTTTCTATACATATTCCCAGATTCCAGGTTGATGTTATGCACATACCTCTCCATCTCTTATTGCACAAACTCTGGGCAAGTCTTGACAACATGCATGTGAAACTGCGACATATTTTGACTAATGCCCTTATAAACATTTTGGTGAGTTGCTACAATGACAGGTTTGTTTTCATATACATTTTCCAAATATTTACAGGTCTGACAGTCAGTTATATGACATTAAATGCTGCCTAAATGTCAGAGATCATCACACTGATATGCCAGCGGACAGGCAGCAGATATGGGTCAATTATCTGGACATTCTGGACAAATCTGTATAGTTGAGGGGTATGATTCTGTATACAGCTCACTACCACTCCCAGGATTTGAACCATGGCTGTGTCTGCTGAAAATAAAACAGTATACATCACAGTTGAGTGTGCTATATAGATATTGCTGTGTATCTCTTCTCTGATTTCTGTCTATAAGTCTCCCATGGTTTTACAATCTGACCTTGTAATTACAACACTCTTATACAGGGTTTCCTAGACAGTTTTATTATGTTGCACTGTGTGGATGACAGTGATGAGTAATACCTTATTATTCAGAAAAAACTGCAACACTAACATTGCCATGCAATACCAGACTAAACAGTACCATTCCAGGATTTCAGTCTTTTATTTCTAGGCACAGTTTTCTTATCTGACAGACCTGTGGGGGGAATGTTTGTTAACACTACCTGAATGTTGCCACACATATTACCAGATACATTACATACATCTCCCTCTATTACTGCACACATTCTGGTCATAGCTTCACAACATGGGGGTGGAGATGGGACATACTTTGCTTATTACTCTCATAACAATTTGGTGAGTTGCTAGAGTGACAGGTTTGTTCTTATAGATATAATTCTGACAGTTATGATGTCTGACAATCAGTTGTATGTCATTATTTGCTGGCTAAACTTCTGGTAACATCCCACTGATTTGCCAGGAGGACAGGGTGACAGGCAGGGGAATTATGCCAATTATCTGGGCTTTCTGACAATGTCTGTACCATTGTGGGGTATGATTCTGCATACAGCTTACTACCACTCCCAGGATTCGAACCATGGCTGTGTGTGTTCAAAAAGTTGAGTGCGCTATTTAGATTATGTTGTCTATCTTTTCACTGTCTTTTGTCTAAGTCTCTCTCAGTTGTACAATATGACCTTGTGATTACAACAGTCGTATACAGACATTCCTACACATTTTATTATACAGCACAGTGTGAGTAACAGTGCTTAATACAGCAGTACTATTAAGAGACTGCAACACTACATTACCATATGATACCAGACTAAACACAAGCAGTCCAGGAGTTAGGCATTTATTGCCAGGCTGTTACCCTTTTATTTACATGCAACCTATATGAGACTCTTCCTGCCATATTGTCTGGTTTATTCAGTAAATGCCATACACAGTACAAGTTCTATACTGGCAATTAACTTTCTACTACTTTTAGATTCATTTCTTATGACAGTACATGCAAGATTATTACTAACCTGCCTCACGATGCAGCCTCTGCAGCCTACAGGCATGGGCTTCCTGATTCACAGCCCGCTTTGTTGCCACTGTCAAAGACATAAGCTGATTATTTAGCCATACCTATCCATAATATACATGAGCTGGCAATTATTAAACAGGTAGTAGGATGAGTACTTACAAATGGCTGGGACATCACCCAACTGCCTAGCTTCTAAGATCTACTGATCCAAGAGCTCTCTTTTCCTCCATTTCAGGTCAGCATAGTGATGCTTGACCAGCTCACCAGTTCAAGGGATGGCAGTGGCACTGTTGAGGTCACAGGCGAGATGGTCCCAGGCTTCCTCTTTATATTGGGAACCCTGGTACTGGCCCTGCAGCAGTCTCTGTTCATGGCCTTTAACAAGGAGTCCTGCCATGACTTTGGACTCCTGGATGCCTCAGAGCTGTGCTCAGAAGCACGATCCTTCTCCCACACTGGCCATAGTGCCTACAGGAGGAAGCTGCAACCAGTTATGAGATGTATTCCTGCCTGTTGGATTTAAATAGGGCTGATTTCCCACACTTTGCCATAATTGGATGGTTTTGAAAATGCTAAGCTATGGGCAAACCTGCTTACCTAACGTTGGCATTGCTTAAAGGGGTATAACAATGGGCAGATTGATTTAGCTGGGATACACATTTCATGCACCTAGTAAGCAGGGGTGTGCAATGCTTAGCATTGCTTATTTATAAATTTGCATACTATTCGCTGTTTGGCATTGATTTATAATTCATTACATGTTATATATTTGTTTGGTATCTATGATTCATGTGTATGTACATTGTATGGGGTCCTTGTGTTTATTGGGGGATTTCACCACTTTATTACAATGACACCTCACATCTGGACTTAATGCAGTACTCCAGTTCACATATATATGTTATGTAGTAGGTTATACAACATAAAACTGTATATAGATTCCTTTCACATGTAAATTGTGATTTTGCTATAGTGAGGATCTGTTTGGGGATACCTCAATTTTATGTACTGCTGTGATGGCTTACTGGTTAACTGCTGTGATTATAGTATACAGGGTCCTGGGTTCAAGACCTGCAAAGCCTGTTTATTTTGTTGCTGGGCAGAACAGGGGCTGTTGGATACAGAGTGATTAAGGCACTTTTAAGCAATTGTAAGTGGGTTTGCGTGGGTTTGCGCGATGGTAAGCAATGGTAACTTCTGGTTAAATATGCTTACAGAGAGTTAGTTTCAAAATTGCTTACCCCACACAAATAGGCTTAAACTCGCTTACTACTGCTTAAAACTGCTTACTTCCACTTACCCCCACACTAATGTAAAATGAAATGAAACATGGGTCTTGAGAAAGTGGTAAATGTAGACACTCTATGGATTTATCATTCATTACACATTATACCTTAATTTAGTATCCATGATTCATGTGTATGTATACTGTATGGGGCACTTGTGTTTATCTGTGGTTTTTACCACATTATTACAATGACACCTCACATCTGCTCTTAATGCAGTACTCCAGTTCACAAATATATGTTATTTAGTAGGTTATATAGCAAAAAAAGTTCATAAAGGGATTTCACATGGAAAATGAAAATTACTACAGTGAGAATCAAACCGGGAATGACTGCTCACAAAGTGAATGCTCTGACCACTATACTATTGCAGTTCTACTTCAATTGAATGTATCTTGCTATTTATCTTCTTGTGCTGTTTAAGCTACAGTATGCGTAGCTAAGCAATGGGCAAACCCATGCACTTACAGTTAAATTTAATCTGTTTGAAAAAATAATTCTATACTGTTATTTTCTCTGGGAAGGGACAGGTTTCACTTATTGCTGTGGATTTCTGCATGCATCTGCACAACTGGCAGACATCCTAGTAACACTTCATACCTCTCAACCACTTCAGGCAAACTATCTGGACAAAGCTTGACAAACTGTGGAACAACTACGGACATATTTTAGTTATTGCTCTTATAAACTTGGGACAGTTGCCAGAGTAACAGGATTTGTTTTAATATACATTTTCTGACTAACTTTGGTGTCTGAGACTCAAATGTATGCCATTATTTCATGGCTTCATTCCTGACATCATCCCATGATTTCCCTGTACAAATTGGGTACAGGCCAACTGTATGGGTAAAAAATCTGGACATTATGCGATGATTTGTATAGTTGGGAGGTATGCAACCTCCTATGAGCATTCTCGCTCATTGTAATTGCTGAACGGCACTTCCTGATTGCAGGGGTGTGTGTATTGTGAGAGCTCTGCTCTCAGACACACCCCCTGCACTCGTCCATGCTCCATGTCTGTTTAGGAGCAGAGGCAGCACGCCTTCATTACTATGCATGGCTATTAATGACGCGCTGCCATTCTGCCCTTAAATGGTTATTTCCATGCAGGAATAACTTATTCTGCACGGGAGATTTGTGAATCCCGGGGTATGTATTGTATCTTGTACAATAATCACAATCTTTACTTTCATTCTTTTTTATATAATTTTCATAAAAAGTTTGTAGTCCATTTTAGTCAATACTATAGACATCCATTTCCTTATTTTATGTCTTTACCTTTTTCCACATAAATTTAAATATCCCACTACATCGTTCCTATATTTGAAACCCACATTCAACCACTCATTTAATACTTATATAAAGTATTTTTTTCTGTTCTATTGTCATGTTTTTATACATTTACTATTTTGTTCCTCAGGTCCTACTGCTGTTTCTATATTTACTTCCTAATATTCTATCCATTTCCTCTGATACTATTCTCTTTTCATGATCCATATTATTTTGGTCTGAAAATGTTTTTACTTTCCATAATATTTGTCCTTTCTTTGCCTTATCTTCAAACATTTCTTGCATATAATCCACTACTAATTTTATTATATTTTTTATCTCTTTGTATTATTCCCTTTTCATCTTTCAATTCTCACATTATACCATCTTCTTTTATTACTTTACATAAATATACAGCAACTTCTTCTTTCTTTCCCCTTAAGAAAATACCTTTGTTTAAGTAATCAAGTCTTAATTAAGTTATTTTATGTGTTCGTTAATTAATTATATGCACCCATTTTTATTTAAATTGTGAGGGAATTTGTATTTTTTGTTTGGGGTACAATTTGAACTGACAAAACAGGCATTGGGTCACTTTAAATTAAATTAAGTTGGAATGATTGTTTAGTGCCAAAAGATTTTTAAATAGCATGAAAAACAGCTGTTCAAACATTCTGATGAAGTCCACTATAGAGTGGATGAAAGCGCTTAATGAGAATGTGTATGTGTTCAATTTGATTTTTTTGGTCTATTAAAGAAGTATTTTTTTGCTCACTTCGTGCATTGGCTTTCATTTGGGGACTGGTTGCATCCGCTACCAAGTGCTGTTTCAGCTTTGTTTTTTGTGGATTTACAAGGTCGTAAGCTGTTTCCTGTTTTGGCTTATAGTTTATAAAATAGGAAGTGATTTTAAACAAATATTTAAATAATACTGTTCCAGTTATTTATTTCTTTCTTTATTATTATTTACAAAGTATGTGAAATTGTCAGAATTTTCAATTAAATGGTTGGACCTTCTAGTGGTTTTATTGGCCTGAACTTGCCCATAAATACTTAAAAGAAAAAGTCATGGACATTCAGAATTGCCATTTAGCTGAAACACCTGATGTCCTTAAAGGGTAATTTGCATATATCACATGTTAATTCTAATACAAGATGTTTAGAAATCACACAGTGGAAAGTATAGCTTTGCTAGATTTTTCTTTTTTGTTTTTTAACCAATTGTTTTTTCTGTGTGACCTTTTTACTTATTGTTTTAGTTTGTTAGTTGGGATATTTTGCAGTCACCCTGAGGTTTATGGATATTAGTTGGGTCCGACAACCCTGTATTTCCACATGTTAGCCAAACATTCCACTTATGCTGTGCTGATGACGCCTTAATAAGGCAGAAACATGCATGTCTACAGCTAGTGGGGTTTGGCTCTATTGGTCTGAATTTGTCCATAAATAGACTTAAAAGAAAAAGTCATGGACATTCAGAATTGCCATTTAGCTGAAACACCTTATGTCCTTAAAGGGTAATTTGCATATATCCCATGGAGTCTGCATGTCCTCCCTGCATTCATATGGGTTTTCTCTGGTACTCCAGTTTCCTCCCACATTACAATGACATGCATCTGGAGCATTTCTCCCTGGGCCTTTCTGAAAATTGGCTTTGTTCCAAGTCAGACATTCCTGGTAAACAAATGTTAAAATAAAAAAAAAAATACAAGAGGTTTAAGGACTCACACAGTGGAAAGTCTAGCTTTGCTAAACTTTTCTTTTTGTTTTTTGACCTCAGTATTTTATAACTCCTTTTTGACCTTCAGCATTTATAATACTAGGAGTAGGCACAATTTTTTCATTTTCCATTTTCAGTATATCATTGCAGTCCCATCCCCCAGCCCATAGACCTCTGTTATAATACACTTTAGAAATTCCACTTATTTCTTTACATATATTACTTGTGTCTTTTTAAAGTTTCTTTTTCAACACTAGTGCTAAATTGTATACATTTTTTGTTTTCCCTACAAAAAGCTTTAAAAACATATAAGTTCCAAGGAGTAACATCTTTCATTTTTCATATTCCCACCCAAGTTTTTCTATTACATGTCCATTTTCAAAAATAATGTCTCAAAAAGCCTCTTTGCTTATATGAATAGACGCTCTTACCTCTGTAGGTTTAGTTTCCAATGGACAAATTATATTGTCTCCATAGTTCTTATCTTTCCAATCCTTGTTCTTTACTGTAGATCTCTGTGCTGATCTCTGTCTGCATTTGATTTTACCACCCACCTGCCCTGCTGCTGTTGTACTCTTAAACTTGGTAGCTTTTGAGTTGCATATCCCTACTATAAATCTAATTTTGGACACTTCTCCAAGTCCCATCTCATCAGCTCATTCTACTTAGTGCCAAGACATCAGGTGAGAAGGCCCACCCCCTCAGTCTCTTAAATTTGAATTATCTTCTATTTCCTCCATTCCCACTTACTTAAAAAATTGCACTTTATTCAACTGATTTTGCTGTAACTGTGCTTCTTCCTACTTTATTTTATTTAGCTTTTTGCTGCATGATCCTGAAGTGTTCTGTTGCATTTAATCTGCTACATTTGTTCCTGCTTGTTAGTAACCTGATTAAATTGTAACTGTTATTATGAGCCTGTTAGTTTTGATTTAAGCAGTTGGACTTCAAACTAATTATCTTACACAAGGAAGGTTGTGGTCTACACTCTTGTGGTGGGAGAGGTAGCTATACCCTTCTAAGTTGGGAATTGCTGGTATAAGGCTTATTGTGTCTGTTATTCTAAAAGTGTCTTAGTTCTGGTTTAAGCTCTTGGGCTTCAGTCCCATTATTTTACATTAAGAAGGTTTTCAGTCTACACTCTTATGGGAGGAGAGGGTAGCTGCCACCATTCTAAGCTGGGAATTGCTGGTGAAGGCTTATTGTGTCGATTATTCTAAGTACATTTGTTCTGATTTAAGCACTTGGGCTCCAAATCAGTTATTTTACATTAGGAAGGCTTGTGGTCTATACTCTTGTGGCAGGAGAGGATAGCCTACACCCTTCTGAACTGGGAATTGCTGGTTGAAGGCTTATTGTGTCTTTTATTCTAAAGATGCCTTGGTTTTGGTTTAAGCATGTGGGCTCTAAACCAGTGTGGTCTACACTGGTGTTGCAGGACAGAATAGCCTATGCCCTTCTGAGTTGGGAAATGCTGGTTGAAGGCTTATTTTGTCTGTTATTCTAAAAGTTTCCTAGTTTTGGTTTAAGCACTTAGGCTCCAAAACAGTTATTTTACATCAATAAGGTTTGTGATCTACATTGTGGTGGGAGGAGAGAGTAGCTTCCACCCTTCTGAGCTGGTAATTGCTGGTGAAGGCTTATTGTGCCTATTATTCTAAGTGTCTGTTCTGGTTTGTGGTCTGCACTCTTGTGGCATTACTGTATAGACAGAATTTTTTTATCTACTAGAGCATCTAGTTTACTCATATTTCAGCGTTGCTCATCAAGTTACTTGTCTTATTGAATGTCTTAATATTTAAGTTTTCCTTACTCCTCCCTAGTAGATCAGTGGCCATGGAGATGCACTTCCAAACTCTTTCTCTCTCTCTCTCTCTCTCTGTGGCCAGTCTGGTTGAGATGGGTATTCTGAGGCATTGTAGCAATTGCCTCATGTACACTGACAACCCACTTATTCTTAATAACACAGGTAGTGTATGCAAGAGGTGTAAATACACTTTAACTCTGGAGGCAAAACTCTGTCATACAACCAAAACTAATCTTACAGAGGTTTGAATGACACTTGCACCACACCTACTGCACAGGGTAAAGACCCTACAAATAATACTACTTATATTGTGGCACATACAAGTAATCTTCCTAAAACACTAAGACCCCCTGCACAGTACAGTCAAAGAAAGGTTCCTCAGCTCTCAAGTAAATACTCTGTTATAACACCACCTGTAGTTATACATAGTAACACTGTATCCAGTACCCCCACTACTAAACCCTTAAGGCCAACCAGCACACCATTAAATTTCCTGGCCATTGGTGATTCTATAGTGAGTCACACCAATGTCCCCCCGCCAGACTCAGTAAGGAGTGAGTCACGGTTAGCTGTCTTTCCATGGCTAGGTTCCATCAAGTCACACTCAGGTCATTGAATCACAGGTACCAGTATGTCCCTGTCATAGTCCATGTGGGTGTTAATGACTTGAGACATACCTCACTTGACTATATGAAGCAAGACATGATCAAGCTCACTGATTAAGTGTCTCAGGCATGTATGAGCCTAACACCGAGCAGCATACAACCTTCTCCAAGGATGATAACAAGTTATCAACAGAAAATGATTGATTTTAACAACTGGCTTAGCTTCTAGTGTCAGTCCAGTAGGGGTACAATATTTTCTGGCCTCTCTAGGCTTTCAGATATTGGCAAAGTCATTTTCCACCCCCATAGTGCCTTTTTTAGGCAATGCCAAACTGATAAATGTACAAAGTTAACTGAAACTATGAAGGAATATTTGAAGATGGTAATGCTCAATGCTAGAAGTCATAACAAGAGACTTCACTTTCTGCAAGCCTTCCTTTCCCCAGAGAGTGTAGGCATCTGTGTTGTAATGGAGACATGGTTTAAAATTACTGAGAGTGCTCTAGCAATGCAAGATTATAATACCTTTTGTACCTTTAGACCAGCTATTGCACAGGAGGAAATTAAAAGTGGAGGAGTTTCCGTCTATATTAAGACCAATCTCACATCCGGACTAGTTAAAGTATATGACCAACTGGAACCCATACATACCATAAACAGAGTATTGTACCATATCCTTGCAACATATAGGTCCCTCTCTATGTTCCAGGAAACCCATACTACCAATCTCAATGTACTAGAGTCCCTCACTATTGAACCCAATAGATAGATATTCTTGGGAGATCTCAACTACTCATCTATAGATTTGGAATCCTACACTATTTTTAATACACAAGCCCAGTGATCCCTAAACGTTGTTAATACCAGCATCCTATAGAAGTTGGACATTCTCTTACCAGGGGCACAAACATCCTGGACCTTGTACTGATGAACATGGGGGGAGCGTTGTTCCTCATCCAATGTAATAACTTTGCTCATCAGATCAGACCATAAGGCAGTATCACTTGAAATAAAATTTAAATCCAGGGATCCAGTGAAACCAAAAACCTTTAGGAACTATTGCAAGGCTAACCTCTCTCTACTAAGTAACACCTTGGATAAATTCCAAGCACCACCAAACATAGTAAACACAATAGAATGCACTGAGCTATTTACAAAATCTCCATATAGCCACATTGATAGCTGTATAAAATGAGCTGTGCCCAGTTGTCTTAAGAATAAGACAAACTCAAAAGACAAATCAACCTGGTGGAATCACAGTATCAATCTGTTTTACAACAAAAGAAAACAGTCTTGGCTGAGTAAAGGAGGAACAAAGCCATTCAACCCAAAAGCCACCTGATCAACAGGTAGCCAAGAGTGTTAATTAATACTTCATTGGCTAAATTTGAAGAAAACATAGCTTCTCAGGCAAAGGACAACCACAAAACCTTCTACAGCTATGTCTGTAACCTCAGAGGAAATACACAACAATGAGCAGTTGAACCGGAGGCCATTGACAAACTTTTTGGCTAACAGGTTCAGCTTAAATTTCTCCCCCCACTCCCCTGATAGTCCAAAGGAAATACCACATAACTCAATCCCCCCAACCATTACTAGGGAACAGATCATCAATGCACTTTCCAAGGCCAAAAACACTGCACCGATGGGCCCCATAACATTCCAGGATGTTTAAGAAATAGCATAAAACATGACCTCTTTGGTCCACTTGAATTACTTTTCAGCTGGAGCCTTCAGTCAGGTTTTGTGCCCAAGGAATGGAAGATGGCTACAGTCATTCCCCTGCACAGTGGATGACAAATCACTGACCTGAGTAACTACAGGCCAATTAGTCTTACCAGCCTCATATGTAAGGCCATGGAAAGAATAATCATGGACATGATAAAAGAGGACATAGGTAATGTACAAACCCTGCTCCCATCACAGTTCAGCTTTGTTAAAGGAAGGCCATGCCTATTAAATCTGGTGGACTTTTTTGAGTGGATTCCCAAAGCATTGGATGTAGGTAAGACTGCACACAGCTTACCTCAACCTGGCCAAGGCTTTTGATACAATACCCCACTCAGGCATTATAGACAAGCTCACTAATTTAGGTATAAACCTTTTTATCATCCACTGGATAGCCAACTGGCTCACTGATAGGACCCAGGAGGTAAAACTAGGTGAGGCTACCTTCACCAAGAGGTCACCCACTAGTGGAGTCCTCCAGGGTTCAGTACTGGACCTGCTCCTTTTTGGCACCTATTTCTCTGAAATGGAAGCAAATGCTGAAGGTTTATGGTTGACTAGGTTTGCAGATGATTACAAGCTGGGGGTTATCATCAACTCCAAAGCAGAAACTAGCATTCTTTAAGAAGTTCTATCTCTAACAAATGGTGCCATGGTTTTAAACTCAATATTGAGAAATGCATAATTGTTGCTTGGGAAGTCAACCATCCTGGCTAATTACCATGTTGATAATACATCCCTAAGAGTTGACCCAGTTGTCAGGGATCTGGGTACACACATAGACAGAAGCCTTACCTTCGACCACCACATGGCCACAGTGGTGAGGAATTCCTTTTGTATTGCACAACTTGTAAGTAAGGGCATGGCATCTATGTTCAAATAGTTTATTATCCCACTGTACTCTACCCTTATCAGACTAATCATAGAGTACAATGTTCCCTTTGGTATGTACCTGGGCAGTCATTTGCAGCAACTATTGCAGCCTCAAAGGTTCCTTACAAAAATAAAACAAAAGGCATAACAAATCTGCCTTATGTAGAGCACCTTAAAGCCCGTTCCCCTCTACTCAATCTCCTATGGACTGCTGAAGAGTGAGCTATGCCTGGCTTACAAGGCATCTGCAAACCTCACACTTATGAATCTCCAACATATTTGTAAGTCAAGGAGTACCAGAAATACAAGATCTAGGGACCTGAACTTCATCTTTAACTTAAACAGAACATGCTGGAGAGACAGATATGTGTCCCAGAGACTGCCCCTCTTATGGAACAGGCTTCCCATCCTTGTGAAGCTGAGTTTGTCTTAATCACAACCCAGGCAAGTGGATGGGAAAAGAAAATTTACACTGGGCTGGCACCCATGCCCCTGATGTAGCTTATAAATGCTTGGGTGTCAATGTCCTGTTTGGATACAGGACATCATTATTCTTTTGGGAAAACATGACTAGGCTTAGAAAGGATCCCCCAGGTCATTAGCCTAGTAGCAGTCTATGAATCTATGAATTATACAGTGAAATTTATTCCCTGCTTAACTTCTGATTCCTTTCCTTCTACTTCTTTTCTTCCCTTGCCCCTTACCATATGTGTATACAATTTACTTATCTTCACAGGATCCTTATGTATGAGTTCAAAATCTTCTTTTTGCATTTTGTCCATTATACTCCCCCCACCCTGCAAATGTTCTTACTACTCTTTGGGTCACCTGTAACCAGCAAATCCTGCAAAATATCATCTTGCAATCTTCTTGACTGGAAGATTGTAACAATAACTTTGTTACTGTCCATGGTCTTCTCAGCAAAATGTTCCATCTGGAACCTGCATTCTGAATCCTGCAAAAGTCCATTGACTTCACTTCTGTCTCTGCTCCATTATTAGAAGGGTCTATATTATAACATCGACTGCTTAGCTTGGGGAACACTCAAACATCGACAGCTAAACAGCAAAATCTTAAAACTGCAAACGGCCACTTCCGCAAAGTTTTTCATAGGGAAAAACTTTGCTTGGCTATCGGAAACTAAAACAAACTTTTAAACCCTAATTAAGTGGGGAGCTTCGCCTGCTCCACACCCCCCTAACTAAATATACCAACTCTGAGATTGCTCTACATTGGGGAAAAGGGCAAATTCCTGATAACAGCCAAGCAAATTTTTTCCCTATGAAAAAATTTGTGGAACTGGCCATTCGTGGTTTTAAGTTTTGCTGTTTAGCTGTTGACATTTCGGTGTTCGACAAGCGAAACTTTTGCTGTACTAATATAGACCCTATTAGAATGCTTACACTTAAGCTTTTAACAAGATAATAAGGTTTTATCCATCTTCCTCATAATTCCAGCACACTCCTCCTCTCTTTGCTGATGTGAAGTCTCAACTAAATTCACTTTGATGTCAATTGCCTTCCACTCTTCTCTACTCACTTTCTTCATTTCAACCTCACATGCCTTATTTTCCTCAAATGTAATACTATTTTCTGAAAAAGAAATTAAACTGTCATCAACAGTTTCCAATGCCATGTTTGCATGCCTCCTGCCTATACACCCAGAATGGAAGCATGAAGTGACATGGCAAAAATGGTTCCAGTTGTCAACACAAACATAAGCAGAGGTATTTTATTAAATAAAATCTCTACAATATTTACATACTATACATTATTTACAATTATTTCCATCCTTTTACATTCATTTTCCATCATTTGCATAACTTTATACATACATTTCATTATCTTTATTTCTATTCATTGTCTGAACCTCACCCTTTTTTCCACAACCAAGATCTTATTTTTTCAATATCTCTGCTGATCTCCATTTCCCATTAAATGTTGACTAATTTAATCTTTAATTCTATATAGTCCATATTATATAACACATATTTCTCTTTTCTTTACACATTTACCAACTTTTATTACTATAATAACCATATTGCAAGATATCTATACTTATACCCTTCATTTGCATAATACTTTCCAAAACATTTTCATATAGTTTTTCCATTCATTTTTTCATATAGTTTTCCCCATAATTTAATTATTCTTTTACATCTTAAAACACATGTTCTGTTTTTTCAAATTCACCACAGTAATTGCATATTCCTTCTTCTATTTTTTGTATGGCATATTCAGTTTTGCTGGCAACTTTTTTATAGATATTCTCCATAGAAAATCTCTACATTCTACATATTTCTTACATCACTCTAGTCTTGTTTTTATGGCTTTTATTTTTCTCCTTCCAACCTTTCCCATGGATAAACACAGTAATACTTATTCATTATGTTTAAATACCATTCTTTCATGTCATGTTCTATGCCACTTATCTTTATTTTCCATAACAATTTTCTCTTGATAGTGTTTTATTTCCCCATTCACCCATTCTTTTTCCTCTTTTAAATTTAATCATCATACATCATATTTTCTTGTATTTTTCTTTCATTATTGCACTTATTAATTACTTGTTTTCATCTTTTAACCATGTCAACACATTATAAAGATTTAATGAAGCTGCAAAAACAACTGGATTTACCAAACCCAACCCTCCTGTTTTTTTTTTTCTTTAACATATAACACATGACTTTTTACTGGATTTAATCTGGATCCCCATATAAATGAAAACACAATAGATATTAATTCCTTTTCATATTTTATAGGGATCATGAACATGTTTGCCAAATATGCAATTTTGCCCAATAGTACAGAATTTATTAAATACACTTTCCTTTTATATGACAACTTATATGCTCTCCAAAATAAACATATATTACGTAATTTTTTATATTCCCCATTGCTGCATTTTAACTAACTCCTTTCCAAATTTTATACCTAATATTTCTGTTTTTTCCCATAAAAAACCTGAATATTTCCTATTTTACCTGTTATTACTAAACCTTTAGTTTTATCCCTATTTATACTCATATATATAGCTCTCAAATATTTATTAAGTTGCCAAATGGCTACTTCCATCCATTCTTTGTTCTTTGTCATTAAAACAATATCATATGCATACATAATTCATACTTTAATCCCTTCTATAGTCTTGTAGTATGCTATTTTCAATGATGTATTTATTTTACCAGCACTTGAATTAATAACCAGTGCAAATAAAATACTACTTGCTGGACATCCCTGCCTTATACTACTCTTTATATCTATTTCTTGACTTAACCAACCATTCACTACAACATTTACTTTGTACTTTTCATAAGCTGAAACAAATACTTTTAACATCTTCTCACTTATATTTTTCATTATGTCTCATAACATTTCATGTTGTATCCCGTGAAATGCTTTACTCAAGTCACTTGCCATGATTTTAACACCTGTGTTACTATTAGGTTCAAAGGTTCAAAGGTGTGTACTAGGCTAATGACATTGGAACCTTTACAAGCCTAGCCCATTGGATTACGCTGGCATCATGCCACCCAACCTTAGTTCCCAGTGCCTCTGTTGAATAGAGCCACTGGAGTGATCCCACAGTGAATTTTCTATTTCCCATCCACTCATCAAGATTTCTCTTGAAGAGGGCCAATGAGGTGCACTGTTTGACATGTATGGGAAGTCTGTTCCATAGCATGGGCAGTCTCTGGGTTATGAACCTGTCCCTCTAGCACATTCTGTTGATTGTGGTAATGAGATTGAGGTCTCTGGAGCATGTGGTGGGGAGGGGTTTCTTTAGATGTAGCATTTGTAACAGATCTGAGTCAGCGATGGCTTTGTAAGTCAAGCAGAGATCACCTCTAAGTAGGTGATATGAGACAGAGAATAGATAGAGTTTTTTGAGTCTGTCCATATAGGACAAGTATTTAAGCCCTCAGATCCTCTTTGTGAGGTACCTTTGTGGCCTCTCCAGTTGTTGCAGGTGTCTAGTGAGGTACATGCCAAATGGGGCATTGTACTCATTGACTGGCCTAATGAGGGAAGAGTAGAGGCAGACAATGACCTCTTTCTTCCTCGATGCAAAACCCTTAGTAATGAGATGTGCCACATAGAAGGACTTTCTGACCACAGTGGCAATGTGGTGGTCAAAAGAGAGGTTGCTGTCAACCTGTGTTTCCAGATCTCTTATAACACCTTCTGTGTTCAATGGAATGCCATTGATGTGGTAATTCATGGAAACTGGGATGGAATAGTCATTATATTGTCTACAATTTCTCTTATTATCATTAATAACTCTTGATTTCCTTTTCCCCTTTTCTCATATATTACTTCTTCTAATATTTTATTTAATTTCTGATCTTTTTCCTATAATTTTCTTAAGAATCTTATAATCTGAATTACTTTTTCCATATAAATGTCATAGCTCCAACACATATTTCTCCTTGTCCAAAACCATCCTCTAACCATTCATTTAATACATCCATGAAGTACTTCTTCTGTCAATCTGATATGTCTTTATACATATGCTATTCTAGCAAGCCAGTCCTGCTGCTGATTCAGTGCTTACAATTTTTAACACATTATTCACTTCTTCCAATGTTTTCTTTTTTCAAAATCTTCATTATCATGTGTTGTTAATCTTTTTAACTTTCCAGTTTTGTTTTCTTTCTATCTTATTTTCTTTAAATGTTTTCTATACATTTTTATTACACTCATTTTTTGTTGACTTTTAACACTTTCTCCTCTCAGTTTTTATTTCTCTTATTATCCTTTTATTTTCTTTTACAACTCTATTCAAATAAGGCACCACCTCTTCCTTTTTCCCTAGTGAAAACATACCTTTGTTTAAACAACACCTTTTCAATCTTCTCTTGGTTCATCTCCTATATTTCCTCCTCTCCTTCAAATAATTATTTCTTATTTCTTATTAAATCTCTTAAAGCATAATTGCTTACTTCTTTCTATTTCTTCTTCTCCTTCTTTGTTTTTTGAATTTTGCCATTCAAAAAAACATTTGTTATATCTATCCTTAAAACTTATTCACCAAGATGTCCAGTTTCTGTAAAATTCTGTACTACTTACATGATCTTTCCATAATTGGCTAACCTTTTTATACCTTCCTTATCAACATCTTTTTTGTTTAATCTTTTAACACCTTTCCCTGTTTTTACACATACCTTTATTTCTTGAAACTCTGTCAAATGGTCTGAAAATCATGTAACTTTTATTTCTCCTTGTATGATTTTCACATGTTCAGAAATAATTTATCGCTTTTCTTAAATCATTTCTTCTGTAATCCCACTATTTACTTTCTCATGTATATAACTTCCACTTTTAATTATTACTGACATTATTTTAACACCACCACCTTCTTTTCCCCACTAATATAACTGATCCATGTTCACACTTAAATAATCTAAGCCTTTTTAGACATCCCCTCTCTTTCTTTTCTCATTACATATGCATAAAGTGCTATAATTCTATTAACCTGCTTTTGCCATCTCACGTCTACAACTGTTACCCTAACCATTATTACCAAAGTAAAATCCAAAATTCCTGTTGAACTAGTATATAATATTCCTATACGTCAGCACATTTCTTTTACTATATTCCATATAATCTCACCTCCCCATAACTTTTCTTCTTGTATTCTGTTGTCTTCTGTTAAAATTCTTGTATCTTCCAATATAATAATGTTCATATTAAGTTCTATGCACCATTCTAATATTCCTAATCCTCATTTTAAATTATTTATACTATTGACATTTATTGCTAATATTCACAGCTATTCTTAATTGATCCTTACTTTTTCTCCCTTTTTATTACCCTTTACATTTTTATTTTCTTTCATACCTAAACCCTTAGATTTCCTCTTTCTATCTTTTATCATTTTCCTAATAGATTTTTCTTCCCTTTACCACTGTTGTATGCTCATTTTGTTCTTTTCCTTGATCTTGTTCTATCTCCTTCTATTTCTTTCTTTATCTCTTGCTCAATCTCTTATCTCTACTTACTTTCTCTGTATATTCTTCGATACTTTCCTTATAATCCATCCATAAATTACTTGTTTTTTCACATTTAAAACCTTTCAGTTTACATCATTTTGCATCATGACCCACTTTGCCATAAACATAACATTTCCTTTTATCACAATTGGTAATTAAATGATCACTTTTTCCACAAAAAACGTTTTTTTGATGACCCCAATATTTCAAACTGCCTTTGTTTCCTTCTCCATATCATACTTGGAATATGAAATATTTTCCATTTTTAATACAGTACTACATTCCCAACCTCCACTTCATACATCTCTATTATCATAATTTTTTCTAACTCCATCACTTCTTTACATTAGTAGTGTTTTAATGACTCTTTTTCTACTTCAGTTCAAAACCAAACATAAATGTTCTTTTTTTGTCTGTCTATTAAATGCTTGCAAAACATACAAATTCCATGGATTACATTTTTTCTTTAGCTCATATTATCCCCAAAACATCTTCATATATTATCCCAATTCAAATATAATGCCACAAAAAGCATCTTTATTAATATGAATACATATTCGTACCTCTTTTGGAGAAATACCCAACAGTGCTATTATGTTATCCCAAATATCATACCCGTCCAGCTCTTTTTCATCTTTACAACTTATGCTTACTAAATGTTTCTTTCTTCTTGATTCTGTCTTCTTTTCTTCTCTTCTTATTCCCTGTTTTACCATATCTGCATATGACTTCTTCTCTTTTGCCACTTGCTTCTTCTTCTTAAATTCTATACATAAACTGTCCCCCACTAAATCACTTTCTCACTTTCAGGTTCACTTTGATTAATTACATTCTGTAGATAAACATCCCACAACCCTCCTGATTGGAGGGTGGTAAGGATGCATTCCTTTTGACTCTCACTCTCCACTTTCAATAATTATGCCTGAAAATTTATCTCCAAGTCTTGTGAAGGTTCAACCACCTTCTCATTACCCTGTGAGAACACATCTCCCTTCTTGCTGTGAACAGGCACCTTCTCTGTAAGCACACATGCCTCTGCATTATCTACATCTCCCTTCTGCAAAGGCTCAACTGCCTTTGTACTGTGCAAAACCTCCGGTCACTCTATCACTCTTTTTTCCTCTCCAAACTCCACATTACAATAAACTAACTCCTCTGACATGTTTACATCTCCCATATTTCTCCTTGCTTCTCCAAACCATGCCTGAACCCTGACTGAAAGTAGGAAATCCCACAATGAACAGCGTCCCTGCTCACAAAAGAGTAGAGTTTTTATTTGTATACATATATACAATGCATATTTTTACATATTTACAATATTTACACATTTTAAGATCATTCAATAAATTGGTATTCCCATTTTAAGTATCTCCCTCCACACTTTAACCCACAACCAAAACCAGATTTTTTTCCAGTATTCTTGTCAATGTCCATTTTTCATTGTATCTGATTTCATTAAGTCTTTCATTCCATATAGCCCATGTCACATAAAGTATGATTCTGTCCATTTTCTTTGCTTCATTCTTGGATCTAGTCCCATAAAAAACATACTCTGTCATGTCCACGATTAACATTTCAAAATTTAAATAAGTTTTAATCAAATCATGTTTATGTACTTCTTTCCACGGTGAATTCTCTCACCTTAAAAAAAACATGTTCTGTAGTTTCCAGTTCTTTACATTTATTCATAGGTTCATAGGTTCATACTAGGCTATCTGCCCTAGGGCATTTATAAGCCTAGCCAAGTGTGTTTGGCTTTCGCCACCCATTTTAAAATTATTTTGCTATGCCCTTTTTTGAGGTTAGTATACTGTGCCTCTGTCTAACAGTGACACAGAAGTGATACCCGGGGTAAACCTATGATCTCCCATCCACTCATCAAGATTCCTCTTGAAGAGAGTCAAATGAGGGACTCTGCCTAACCTGGACTGGGATTTTATTCCAGAGTGAAGGGAGCCTCTGGGTTATGAATCTGTCCTTCCAGCATGTCCTATTTATTTCAGTGCTGAGGTTCAAGTCTCTCGAGCACGTAGCTCGATGGGATTTGGATTTTCTGAGGTGCAGCATGTCCATTAATTCCGGGTTGGACATGGCTTTATATGTCAGGCACAGATCGCCTCTGAGCAGGCGGTATGCCACTGAGTAGAGCTGGAGTTTCTTTAACCAGGCAGCATATGGCATCTGTTTGAGCCCTTTGATCCTCTTGGTGAGGTACTTTTGGGGTCTTTCCAGTTGCTGCAGGTGTCTGGTAAGGTACATCCCAAAAGGGGCATTGTACTCAATTATGGCCCTGATGAGGGATGAGTAAAGAGGCACGATGACCTCCCTGATCTAGATGTGAATCCCTTCATGATTAGGTGGGCTATATAAAATGTTTTTCTAACCACTTTGGCCACGTGGTTGTCAAATGAGAGATTGCTATCAACTTGGGTCCCCAGGTCCCTAATTACTTCTTCTGTACTTAATGGATTACCACCTATGTGGTAATTTGTGGGCACTTTGTTTTGCCAAAGGGATGACTATACACTTTTGGCATTTAGCTTGAGGCCATGGCTCTGGCACCAGTTGTCTGTTTCTATGAGGCCCTTTTGGAGGATGCTTGTGTCGGCTGGAGTGTCGATTATGGCGCCCAGTTTGCAGTCATCTGCAAACTTGGTCAGCCACAGTCCTTCCGTGTTGGCCTGTACCTCCGAGAAATATATACCGAGCAAGAGAAGTCCCAGGACTGAGCCTTGTGGGATGCCACTTGTAACTGGTTTGGAGTCTGACATGGCTCCAGCAATTCTAACCATGTGGGTTCTGTCCTTGAGCCAGTTTGCAACCCATCTAGTGACATAGGGGTTTATATTTAAGCTGGTGAGCTTATCTATAATGCCCGAGTGGGGTATTGTATCGAAGGCTTTTGCGAGGTCCAGGTAGGCTGTGTGGGCCACCTTCCCCTCGTCAATGGCCTTAGTGACTGTTTCAAAGAAATCAACCAGGTTTAAGAGGCAGGATCTGCCCTTAACAAAGCCAAACTGGGTAGGATCCAGTGTCTGTAGGTCCCCAATATCTTTATTTATGAGGTCCATGATGATCCTTTCCATAGATTTGCAGACCAAGCCAGTCAGGCTTATGGGGCGATAGTTTCCAGGATCCGTTGAGGCACCACTTTTGTGGAGAGGGACCACTGTTGCTGTATGCCACTCTTTGGGTACATATCCTGTAGTAAGGCTGAGATTGAACAGTAGTTTTATGTTTGGGTTTAGCTCTTCTTGGAGTTCATGTAGGATGTAGCCCGGGACACCGTCTGGTCCCATTGATGCTGTGTTTTTTGCTTTGGAGAGGGCAGCTCTTACCTGAGCATCTGAGATGTCAGGGGGTATATTACATATTCTATCCTGTTTTCTCTTCTATGGCATATTTGCCCCCACTGGTAATTTTCATATAGACAATCTCCACAAAAGATCATTGCATTCTTTAATTTTTTATAATTTCTATCTCTTGTCATTATTGATTTCTTCTTTTCTATTTCTAAATATTTCCATGGATCCACCAAATAAAAGGATCTGATAATGTTAACATACCATTCTTTTCTATTCGTTTCTATCACATTCTTTTTTAATTTCCACAATATAATTTTGCTTTAACATTCTTTCATTTCTTCATTAATAACACTTTTACTTCTTTTTTATTCCAATTTCTTCCCAAATTTCTTCATATTTACAATTCATTATTGTGTCTATCAAATCTTTATTATTTTTCATTATTCCCTTTAGTACTTTATAGATACTTAAAGAGGCTGCATGTACAATCGGATTTATCAGCACCAAACCCCCTTGTTCATCTTTCATATACAAAATTCCCATCTTAACTGGGTTCAATCTTGACCCTCAAATAAATTTAAAAAAATCTGCATAATTTATTTTTCATATTTCATTGGCATCATATAAATGTTTGCTATATAACCTATTTTACCTATTACTATGGTATTTATTAAATGTGCTTTCTTTTTGTATGAAAACCTATATTTCTTCCAGAATGTAATCATGTCTTTAATTCCTTTAATAATTTTATCCCATTGTTCATGTCTGTATTCTGTCCTTCCAAATACTATTTCTAAAATAAAAACGTCTTCTCATTATATTCCATACCTCCTATAATACCTTTATACCCAGATCATTTACTTTTCTCTTTATTTATGCTTAAACCAATTTCCTTCAACCATGCACTTAATTTTCTATGATTTTTCCATCCACGCTTTATTTTTTGTTATTACTACAATGTCATCAGCGGGGCGACCACGGTGGTGCAGCGGTTTATGTTGCTGCCTCACAGCAAGAGGTTCTCTGGTTTGATTCTTGGCTGGGGTGCCTTCTGTGCAGAGTCTGCATGTCTTCCCTGTGGGTCGTGTGGGTTTCCTCCGGGTGCTCCGGTTTCCTCCCACATCCCAAAGACATGCAGTAGGTGGATTGGACACTCTAAATTGGCCCTAGGTGTAAGTGTGTGTGTGTGTGTGTGTGTGTGTGTGTGTGTGTGTGTGTGTAAGTGCGTGTGTGTGTGTGCCTTCTGTGGAAGGTTGGGCACCGGGCTGGCAACTCGGCACCGTAAAACTCCACTGCCAATCATGAGCGGACAGATGATCCGCTGTGGTGACCCCTAACTGGGAAAAGCTGAAAGAAGAAGAAGAAGACTACAATGTCATCAGCATAAGTATACATTATTGGCAACTGTATTTCCTCCATCATTTTATATCCTTCATTACCTGACATTTTATTGATTTCCATTACTACTCTGTTCATGATTATAGCAAAGAGCATACTGCTTGCAGGATATCCGTTTTTTATACCACACTCTATTTTCAAATTTTTCCCAGTCCAGCCTTTTATGTTCAATCTTACATAATTCTTTACATATATTTTATAATTAATTATAATATTTTCACTTATGTTGTATGTTTGTAAAATTTCCCATAATGCTTTATACTGAATATTGTCATATGCCTTACTAACATCCCCTATCATAATTTTTGTTTCCACTTTTTTATTAATAATATCATCAATTACTTCCCTTATTATCCACAACAGGTCTTGACTCCCCTTTCCTCTTCTCCCAAACAAATTCTGATCAAGTAATCTTTCTGTTTTACCTTGTAATCTTTTAGCTACTATTCTCATGAAAATTCTGTAGCTGTGTTATCCAGTATAATTGCTCTCCAATTTTTATTTCATCTTTCTCTCCTTTCTTTAATATAACTTTTATCACAGCTGTGCAGACTTTTTTATAGTTAATTCTGTTTTCTAGTCACTATTTCATTACTTCTGTAAACATCATTTTTTGCCAGTCATACATGTCTTTATACATAATATATTAAATTCCATCCAAACCTGCAGCTGAATTAACATTACTATCTTTCATGATCTCATTCAACTCATTTATATTTATTTTTCTCTCTAAATATTCATTATCTTCTTATTTAAATGTTCCCTATTGTAAATTTGTTCTATGTTATCCTCTTTTTTTACTATATAAATCTAATACATATTCTTTAATTATTTCATGTATTTCTCCCTGTTTTTTAACTTGTTTCCCTTCTTTATTTTTAATTCTCTCTTTATCTTTCCTTCTTTTACTATCTTACATAAGTATAGTGCTACTTCTTTTTCCTTGTAAAAATATTTTTGATTATATAATACTTGATTAACCTTGTCCTGATTTCTTCTGTATAATTCTTTTTTTCATGAATAGTTTTTCTTCTCTATTAAATCTTTAAACATTTTTTACTTCATATTTTGTATTCCATTTTTTCTTTTTCTTCTATGCATTCTAAAAATAATTTTCTATTTTTTTTTAATTGAATCCACCATATTGTCCAGTTTTCATAAAAAAATCTCTCATACCAATATGTTGTTGCCATAATTTTATAATTTCTTTTCTTTCTCCTAAGTCTAACTATTTTTCATTACTCTTTTCATACCTTTTCCTATTTTGATATATTCCTCATTTTCATGAATTCTTACCCAAATCACTACATGATCAGAAAACCCAGTATATTTTATTCATTTCTGTATAATTTTTAGGCCTTCTGATATAAAAAAAATAATCGATTTCTGTCTTAATTTGATTTCTTTTATAAGTCTAGTGTTTATTTCCCATACTTTTAATTTTCCATTATTCATAATTTCAGTAATCATTTTAACATCACAACTATTCTTTTTATTTCTCAAATTACAATTAAAGTCACCTGCTATTATTATATCCATGCTAACACAGATGTAATTGAGTATACTTTTAAACATTGTTTCTCTTTCTTTTTTGTTACAAATGCATATAAAGGTATTAGTCTATATACATACCTTCTCCATCTTATATTCACTACTGTCATTCAACCCAGTTCTACTATTGTAATATCTAAGATTTTTATATTTTCTTGGCATGATATACATATACCTGAGCATGTTTCTTTACCTATGTTCCAAATAACACTACCATTCCAAAGTTTTTCTGTTTGCACCCTTTCTTCATCTGTTAACATTCTAATATCTTCTAACACTATTGCTTGAGCATCTACTGCAGCACACCATTGTAAAATACTAATTCTTCTTTTAATATTCTTCCTACTGTTCATGTTCAAAGCTAATATTTTCAGCTTTGTAGAACAGTTATTAAAATAATTTACTTATCCCTTACCTTTCTTATTCTCTTTAACTATTATATGTTTAAATTTTATTTTCCTTTCCTCAACTCTCTTTCCTATTTATTTTTTCTTGTCTTTTGTTATATGCAACTTTGACTCTTCTCCACTTGATTCATTTGTCTCTTTTCCTTTTTCTTCTATTTGTCTTTTCCCTTAAATTCAAATACTATTTCTTTGGGGGTTTGTTATGTTGTGTGTTCTTGTACATTTTCTAACTTTTTTTCTTGTATAATTTCAATTTCATTTTCAGTTTCATGTTGATTTTCATTTTATTTTTCATTATCTTATATTTCTATCTCACATTCTAATCATGGATGTCCTGTATTCCTACATTTATTACATTTCATTTCAGATTTCTTTGCATTATGGCCTGTCTGACCACATAAATAACATCTTTTTTATCACATTCATTAATTAAATGATCACTTTTTCCACAAAAATAAGAAGTCTTTGGTTGTCCCCTGTACCTCAGACAACTTCTATTGCCATGCATATTAATAATACTAGGTATGTGTATTACATTGTCATTTTCCATTTTCAAAATTATTCCACATTTCCAATCCCCAGTCCATAATCCTCTTTCATCATAGATTATAGTAGTGTCCAGTACTTCTTTACATATTGTTAACACATATTCACTCAGTTCTTTTGCTTCCACTTTAGTTCTAAACTTATTCAAAATTCTTTTTTTTATTTACCTGAAAAATGCTTGCATCACATATTCTGTCCATGGAAAGTCAGCTTTCTTTTTTCATAGTCCCCCCCCAAAAAAAAACGTTTTCCATAGGCTGACCAGTTTCAAAAAACAAGTCACAAAAAGTTTCTTTGTTAATTAAAATGAAAGCTCTTACCTCTTCAGCTTTTACTCCCATTGGTGCAATAACATTGTCCCATACCTCTTATCTGCCCAAGCCTTTTTTCTTTTTTACTGCTCACCCAAACAACATATTTTTTTTTCATCTCTGTCTTCCCCTTAGTTCCTTCTTCTGCTATTTAAGCATAGGCTTTTTTTCTGGAACCTTCTCTGGGCTCTTTTTCATTCTCCTTTTCTCCCTCTTCTATTTTTTCCCCATAATGTCACTCCAGATGCAGCAGCTCCAATGTCTGGCTCACTCTGGTTAACTAGCTATTCCAGATACTCATCCCACAACCCCCCCCCCCTAACTGGAGGGTTAAAATAACACATTCTTTTATCACTTCAGCCACTTCAACATTTTCTGACATTTTTCTTCTGAATCCATTTCCATCACTGCATTCAGTTTCCTCTCCTTCCTGATCTCCTCACCATCAGTAAACAACATTTTCTCTGCTCCAACATCACCTGAAAACAATTATAGGATCATAGGACGTTACTAGGCTATTGGCCTTGAGATCCTTATAAGACTAGCCAAGAGTTTAGCGCATGTTTAGACAAATCAGCACCCGATGCCTCTGGCCAGCAGGGACACAGGTGGAATCCCAGGGGTATATTTTCTGTTACCCATTCCCATTCTGGTAGTGATTCTATGATTTTTCTTCATTTTCAACACATTTAACTTCCAAATTGCTTTGGCTCTCAGCAGCCATAGTTTCATAGTTTCATAGTATAGTACTAGGCTATCTGCCCTGGGGCATTTGTAAGCCTAGCCATAGTGATGTGGCTTTTGCCACCCCATGAAATGGTACAAAAATGTACAGAATAAATCTAGAATACTGTGCCTCTGTCTAGTAGTGACACAGTGAAGGTCCCCTTATATAATAGAATTAGTTTACTGTGCCCCTGTCTAGCAGTGACACAGATGTGACCCCTGGGGTAAACTTACGATCTCCCATCCACTCATCAAGATTTCTCTTGAAGAGAGTCAGTGAGGGCTCTGCCTAATATGAACTGGGATCCTGTTCCAAAGCATGGGAAGCCTCTGGGTTATGAATCTATCCCTCCAGCATGTCCTATTCATACTTGTGCCGAGTTTTAAGTCTTTAGCTCTCGTGGTCCTGATGGATTTGGATTTTTTGAGGTGGAGCATGTCCATCAGATCCTGATTGGACATGGCCTTGTACGTCAGGCAGAGATCACCTCTGAGCAGGCGGTATGCTACTGAATAGAGCTGAAGTTTCTTTAGTCTGGCAGAATAAGACATATGTTGGAGACCCTTGATCCTTTTGGTGAGGTACTTTTGTGGTCTCTCCAGCTGTTGTAAGTGCCGGGTGAGGTACATACCAAATGGGGCATTGTACTCAATCATGGGTCTGATGAGGGAGGAATATAGGGGTACAATGACATCCTTGGATCTGGATGTGAAACCCTTCATGATGAGGTGTGCAAGGTAGAATATTTTTCTAACCACTTTGGCAACGTGGGTGTCAAATGAGAGGTCGCTGTCTACTTGGGTCCCTAGGTCTCTGATTACTTTTTCCGTACTCAGTGGGTTGCTGTCTATGTGATAATTTGTGGGTACTTTGTTTTTTCCAAAAGGGATGACTATACATTTTTTGGCATTTAGTTTAAGGCCGTGACTATGGCACCAGTTGTCCGTTTCAGTGAGGCCTTTTTGTAGGATGTGTGTATCTGCTGGTGTATCGACTATGGTGCCTAGTTTGCAGTCATCTGTGAACTTTGTCAGCCACAGCCCTCCCATATTTGCTTTAACATCTGAGAAATAAATGCCGAACAAGAGGGGTCCCAGGACAGATCCCTGTGGGACACCACTTGTGACTGGCTTTGAGTCTGACATTGCTCCAGCAATTTTAACTTTATGGGTTCTTTACTTTAGCCAGTTTGCAACCCATCTAGTGACATAAGGGTTTACTTTTAAGCTGTTTATCTTATCTATGATGCCTGAGTGGGGTATTGTGTCGAAGGCCTTAGCCAAGTCCAGGTATGCTGTATGGACTGCTTTGCCCTCATCAATGGCTCTAGTGACTGTTTTGAAAAAGTCAACCAGGTTTAAAAGGCAGGATCTGCCCTTTACAAAGCCGAACTGGGTGGGGTCAAGCGTCTGTAGGTCCCCTATGTCTCCGTTTATGAGTTCCATAATGATTCTTTCCATAGCTTTGCAGACCAGGCTAGTCAAGCTTATGGGGCGGTAGTTTCCAGGGTCTGTAGAGGCACCTCCCTTGTGGAGTGGGACCACTGTTGCTGTACGCCAGTGTTCAGGTACATATCCCGAAGTAAGGCTAAGGTTAAATAGCATTTTTATGTGTGGGTTTAGCTCCTCTTGGAGTTCACGTAACACGCACCCGGGATACCGTCAGGTCCCATTGATGCTGTGTTTTTGCTTTGTTTAGGGCGGTTCTCACTTGGACATCTGAGATGACAGGAGATTACATTCAGCTGGGATAAGTATTTCTTCTTTGGGGGTGAAGGAGGTGAGAAATTTGCACTGAACCTGTCAGCCAGAATGTTAGCAATATCTGTGGGTTCAGTGTATTTTTGGTTGTTGTGAACCAACTCTGAGCATATCTGAGGGTTTCCCAGGTTTCTAACATAGCTGAAGAAGGCTTTGTGGTTATCTTTAGTGTCCTTAGCGATTTTTCTCTCAAAGTTTGCCTTGGATGTTTTTATGAGAGAACGTAGTTTTCTGCTAATGTTGATCAGAGATGTCTTCCCTTCATGGGATTTCGCTCTGACGTGCAGTAGCTTCCTTCTTTTCTTATACAATTTGTTTATGGCTGAGGTCCACCAGACAGGACGCTTACATTTGGTGGAGAGGGACTTGGATTTGTTTGGGATTGCATGATCCATGCATTCTTGGAGATGTCCATAGAAAGCATTTGTGAAGGATTCGGCATTGTGGGATGTGGTATCCACTGGCACAGTGGGCTTAAAGGATACCACAGTCTTAAGAAGAGTGAAGTCTGCTTTTGAGAAGTTTTTCACTGTGGTCTTTTGTGCTGGGGGTGGAGGTGGGATATGTATATCCAGGGTGATTAGTTTGTGGTCAGATCTCACTAGTGAGGGGTATACTTCGTGTGGAGCATTTTGTCCCCATGTTTGTGATGATCAGGTCTAGTATATTATCTCCCCTAGTGGGAGAGGTGACTAGTTGTTCCAGTGCATTTGAATTTATGAATTCCAGGAACCTTTGGGCTAGGGTATTAGGGCTAGAATAATGTACCCCATCTATGTTTGGGTAGTTGAAGTCTCCCAGTATGATGGTATTTTGTGATACATTCATATCCTCCAATGTCTTCAGGAAGGCTGAGTGGGGTTCTTGAGATTGGGAGGGTGGTCTGTAACATGCTACCAGTTGTATAGCAGTTTTGCCTATGGTTAGTTGCACCTGCATGGTCTCTGATGCTTCATGTGTTGCTACTAACCTGGAGGTGTGGGTGTCCTTTATGAATATGGACACTCCCCCTCCCTTTGTGGTTCGGCCCGGGTTTTGGGGCCGAAAAGCATGATACGAGGTATAGCCTGGTAGTGCTGGGGTGCTCTCAGGAGTCTTGAACCAGGTTTCAGTTACTGCACAGACGTTGATGTTCTCCATGCTGAGGAGTGCATCAAGTGCCTGCATCTTGAGATTTAGACTTCTGGCATTGAGCAGCATTACCCTTAGTTTTTTTCCATTTTTGTTTTCTAAGGAGGTGGGTTTGTCTTTTGAGCCTTGCCTAAAAAAGGCACTATGGGGGTGGCAAGGGCCTTAGCCAATATCCGGAAGCCCAGTGGTGACAGGTGTAAGCCATCCCTTGCGAAGCAGCGTGGCTTGTCCAAAATATCATCCCAGGCAGACAGACATTGGATCCCCTTAGAATGACACCAGTACTTGAGCCAATTGTTAAAGCTGATCATCTTGTCTTTGTATTGTGGTATCATTCTTGGTGAGGGCAAGATGCTGCTCAGGGTCAGGGTCATACCAGCCTGGGCTACATAATCGGAGAGCTCCTCTATGTCTCTTTTCATGTAGTCCAGGGAGGTACGTCTCAGGTCATTCACACCAGCATGGACAATGACAGAGTCATATTTGTACTTGCTTTGGAGTGACCTGAGTGCGTGTGTTATGTGGCGGATCCTAGCTCGATAGACAGCTCACAGTCACCTTCTCCTTGTTCAGCCTGGTCAATGGGACATCAGTGTGTCTGACTATGGAGTCACCTATTACTAGTGTATCAGGCAAGGTGTTTGGCCTTAAGGGCTGCGATTGGTCGACACACTGATTTATTGAAGTATGTGTTGCATGTGTTTTGTTTTGAGGTGGTGGATTTTGGATGTCTGCTTTGGGAGCCTCTGTTGTTTTGGTAAGTTTTTTATTAGAGCCTCCGAGTATGTCTTTGTGTTTTTATGTGTTTGGTTTGCAGTTGTGGTGGGTCTATGTGGGACTGGGATTGTTGTGTGCGTGGTTGCCATCTCCTCCTGTCTGGTCATGCCAGCCCTGAGTTGAGAGAGTTCAGCCTCCAGTTTGGCTATATAGTTGCATCTCTCACATATATTTGTGTTTGTTGGGAGGAGGAGAGGGTTGTCTGTGTCCATGAGACAATTGTAGCATTGTCTCAAGATGCCCAGATTGACCAGCTGAACTGGAGACGACACCAGTAATCTACCACTCGACATGCTAGAGCAGTATAAGGGAGTGGTATACCTTTAAGGGAAGTGGGTATTCACAGGGGTGGTAAGTAGATGTAGTGCTTTACTTAGTACGAGAGTGCTTACTTAGTAGAGAAGTACTGAGAACAAGTGCTAGTCTTATAATACAGTGAGTAGTCTGGTTATACTAAGAGTAGAGCTTCCTTAAGGGAAAATTTGAAGAACAGACTTGGCGGAGCCAGAAAAAGTTTAACCTTGTTTAACCGGCGCTGCGCTATCGTCACGCGCAAAGCCGTGCAAACGCGGATTTTAAACAGTGAACTACAAAAGAGCTGGAAATGGTCCCAAACGACCAATTACTACAGCTTCTTGTGCTGAGGTCACTTCCTCCAAGGACAGGTAGGCTGCTCAAGGCTCCCCACTCCCACTGGTGAGCAAAGAAACTTCCTTCTATCCAAGTAAGGTAATGGACAACACAGGAACTACACCACAGCCAAGAATACAGCAATGCCTGTAAACTGGTCTAAACTAGTCGAGGAAGGTGGGAAAACAAGGATTATTTTTTGTTTTTGTTTTTGGTAGAAACACACAGAAAATGCAGAAACAGTGATAAATTAGTTACACAGGCTAGCACACTTTAGTGGGCAGCCTCCACAGTTAAATTAAACAAACAAACAAGCAAACTTTCGATCAAATTCGACTAAAATGTAACTTTAAGTGCAGATTTTAAAATAATGCAGCAATCAGTTAAAAAACAGTTCAGGCTAGTTCAAGGTAAGCTACAGAAGCTATTTTCAAGTGAAAAAAAGCAAAGATACTTAAATCCAGAAGGTAGTCGCTTTTCTGAGTTCCCTGCTGCTAGGACCACTCTGTAAACCCACGTGGAGCTTGTCTGAGCAGTATAGCCAGAAAAAAACGCCCAGAGGCGGATTTTAAACAGTGAACTACAAAAGAGCTGGAAATTGTTCTTCCTGTTCTTCCAGGTCAACTACGTGCCTGGAACAGGAAGTCGAGTGTGTAACACTCAATCTCTTCCCTTGACTACCAAGAGTAGGGCTTTTTTATTTTATATATATATATATATATATATATATATATATATATATATATATATATATATATGGGTCTACTTTATTTGCCCGAACTTTCATTTGCCCGACACCCATTTGCCCGACCCCATTTGACCGAAATTTAATTTGACCGACACTTCATTTGACTGACACTTCATTTGACCGAAAAGCATCATTGGCAAGAAAATGGGATATGCCCCCTTCCCCACTGCAGTGCGACCCTGGAGTTAGAATATATAGTTAAGGGGGGTGTGGGGGGCAAAGCCCCCCACTTAATTTCATATTATAATGTTTAGTTTTGCTTTAATATTGCTTAGTAACACAGATGTAAGTGGGGGACTTCGCCCCCCACACCCCCCATTGTGGGAGGCTGTGCCCCCCCAACTATATATTCTAACTCCAGGGTCACACTGCAGTGGGGAAGGGGGCATATCCCATTTTCTTGCCAATGATACTTGTCGGTCAAATGAAGTGTCGGTCAAATGACATTTCGGTCATTTGGTCTCGGGCAAATGGGTGTCGAGCAAATGAAAGTTCGGGCAAATGAAGGAGACCCATATATATATATATATATATATATATATATATATATATATATATATATATATATAAAATTATTTGCATATTAACATATTTATATTATTTACATCTATTTACAAATCTTCATACATTCGAGCCTTCATTTTAAGCATTCCCTCCCCACTCTTTTATCCACAACCAAAACATTATTTTCTCCAAAATCTTTGTCAAAATCCATTTTCCACTATATTTAATTTCATTTAGAATCTTGTTCCATATAGTCCATGAAACATAAAATATTATTCTGTCCATTTTCTTCTCTTCTTCCTGTTTTCATGCACCATAATAACCAAGTATGTCCATATTTATTTGCTCATATTTTAACAAACATTTCACCTTATTATGTTTACATATTTCTTTCCACAAATTATTAACTCTTTCACATTTCAAAAACATATGCTCAGTAGTCTCAAACTCTCCACATTTATTACATATTCTATCTTGTTTTTTTATATGGCATATTTGCCTTAACTGGCAATTTTCTAATAGACAATCTCCATAAAAATCATTACATTCTTTAATCTTTTTATATTTATTATATCTCATCAGTATAGCTTTTTTCTTAACTATTTCTAAATCTTTCCATGGATCAATGCGATAAAATGCTTTCATAATACTTAAGTACCATTCTTTTCTATTTTTCTCACATATATTCTTTTTTATTTTCCATAACACAATTTTGTTTTTGATACTCTTTCATTTCTTCATTCACAATGCTTTTACTTCTTTTTTAAAACTTCCATCCCTCCCCACAGTTCTTTTATTTATAATATAGCATAATTTCTATCAAGTTTTTGTTTTCCTTCATAATTCCTTTTAATACCTTATATAAAATTAAAGATGCTGCATGTACTATTGGGTTTATTAAACCCAAGCGTCCTTGCTCTTCTTTCATATAAAGAATCCCTATCTTGACTGGATTCAATCTAGAGCCCTATATAAAAGAAAATATAATCATCATTAGTTCCTTTTATACTTAATAGGAATCATATAGATGTTAGAAACATAAGCAATGTTTCCTTTTACTATGGTGTTCAACAAGTGTGCTTTTTTCTATATTAAAATCTATATGAGTTCCAAACATTAGTTATATCCTTTACTTCTTTGAATATAGTATCCCATTGTTGTTTGTATTCATTCCTTCCAAATATTATTACCAATATAGCTATATATATTTTTTTCATTGAACTCAACACCTCCTATCATACATTCAAAACCAAATCATTTACTTTTCTCTTTATTTATACTAAAACCATTTTTTGTAAATTTATGCTTAATTTTTCATTTACCTTTTCAATCTATACTTTATTTTTAACAATTGATACAATATCATCTGCATAATTATACATTATTGGCAATTGTACTTCCTTCATCATTTTGTATCCACCAATACTTGACATTTTATTAATTTCTTTCACTAATACATTCATAACTAATGAGAAAAGTACACTACTGGTTGGGCAGCCCTGCTTTATTCCACATTCTATTTTATTTCTTCCCAAATCCAGCCATTTATATTTAGTTTCACATAGTTCCTTTCATAAACAAATGTTATTACTTGTAATATTTTTTTGCTTCCATTATATGCCTGCAAAATTCCCAATAATGATTTATAGTGAATATTATCATATGCTTTACTTATATCCCTTATCATAACCTTCCCTTCTAAATTTTTATTTATGATATCATCAACTATTTCTCTTATTATCCATAATAACTCTCGACTTCCTTTTCTTTTTCTTCCAAATACATTTTGGTCATATATTTTATCCATTTTTGTAACCTTTTTGTTATTATTCTCATAAAAATTTTATAATTCATATTATTCAATGTTATTGGTCTCCACTGTTTTATCTCTTTATTTCCTTTTTTAAATATAAATTTTATAACTCCTGTACATATCTCTTTTTCTCTTTAATTCCAGTTTCTAACCATTCATTCATAACTTCTATAAAATTATTTTTTGCCACTCTTTCATTTCTTTATACATACCATATTCAATTCCATCTAATCCAGTTGCAGAATTCATGTTAATATATTTTAGAATTTCATTCAATTTTTCACAGTTATTTTTTGTCCTAAATACTCATTCCCCAGGATTCACGAAGCCTCAGTGTAGGAGTTATAACTCTTACACGGAGGCTGCAGTTAAACAGAGTGATGTCAGCATGCTCTGCATATTCATGAGAGCATGCTGAATCACACCTAAGTCGAACACGGTCCATGTAAGACAGTAGGGGGTGTGTCCGTAGGCTGAGCCCTGCAAGCGGACACGCCCCATAAGTGTAAAAGTGCCCAAAGTAGACACCCACAACAGAGTCCACGGAAATGTGAATAAACACAACACAACACATGCCCCTACAGACTATTAAACATAAAACAATTTAAATGAACATGTCATATTTTTTTTAAATTGTAAAGATGTTTAACCGTGAGTGCGCTTCGTTTGCTGGCGTGCCGTAAGCGCAGCTACAGTTAGCAGTCAATGGGAAAGCATATAAGAACTAAATATGCAAAATAAGCCAGGAAGCAATAGCGTAGCGGTAGAGATGCCGGCTGCAGAGCAGGCATTCATGGTTCGAGCCCCCACAACACAAATTTTTTATGTTGCAAAATAAGCAGGAAACAAGTCCCTGACACATATGTACACATAAAACCAGAATATATGTAAAATGCAATGAAATATCCCATTTATATTGAATAAATGTGAGCTAAGAAATGAATATAAACTGCCAGATATGCCCATAGCTGAGCTACAGTACAACAGAGTGAGTGTATGTGCCCGTAGATAAGCATTGGTTTAACTGGTGCAAAATGAGTGCCCATAGCTGAGCAGTGGTTTACCATGCTAAATATATGTGCCCCTAACTGAGCTGAGCGGAATATGCATGCCAATAGCCAAATGAGGCTTAAACCAGCGTACCCCGTTTGCGCGGAGCTGCGCACCGCGCAAACAAGCTAACCGATGGGCAACGTTGAGCAAGCCGTATCAAAACTGCCTTTACACAGACACACCCCTCAACATGTCTAGACAGTCATGAAAAATAAAAAGCAGTGGCCAGGTTTGAACCCAGGATACTATACACCATAGTCAAGGTACAGAACCACTAAGCCATGACAGCAGTACCTAGAAATGCAATAATAGCTCATATATAGGAATGAATACAAACTACAGAATGACAATGCAGGTTTACTGAAGTTGATACAATTCCAAAATGGCCAATCACAGATATGTGCGGGAAAAACGGACTATGTAAGCCCCATAGGCGGGAATACACAGCATAAACGATTGTAGAACAGACCTGCAGGCAGAATGTCAGGTGTAGAAGAGGGTAGTCGCTTTCGAGCGCAGAGGTGGGGTGTTGAGGAGTCCAGGTACATGGCCTGGCTCGTAGTCCACAACCATGAGGCCCAACTCATGCAGGGCCAGGTCCTCTGGGGAGCGTACAGGGCTGAGGCATGGGACCAGTTGGCTCATGAACTCACCAGTGCCACAGGAATTCCAAGGACAGGTGAGCAGGTCCGTCACCACCATGCGGACCTGAAGAGACGCAAGCAGGACCAACTGAACCTTTGGATCCAGGAGGCCCGGCAATCACCCAACGCCCCACCACTGAGTAAGTAACAATTAATTATGTATGTAGAAAGTTAAACTACCTGAAATTATGGAGATGTGTATTCCAATATTACTTCATTTATATTACAGCTGCAGGTGTCCGTTCTGCGAACCGCAGAGCCTATGCCGATAGGCTGGTGCGGTTGTGCCACCAGGCAGGTCAGTAATCCACTACTAGTAACTGTAAAGATATATAAATGTATGACAGTCAGCAAAAGAGTGCAGTGTAGCCAGGAAGGAATTAAATCTGCAAGTAACAGTGTGAAAGTGTATGCAAGTATTGCCTGATTACAACAGTTCCCAGCCTGTAAGTGTAAACTAAACATGACACTGTCCAACATATATTTCGAAATAAAACTGCCCTGCCTGTAAGAAAATAGTACACAACCTGCAGCAGCATGTAAAGTACAGCTGCAGAAGAGGATGAAATCACATGTGTGAAATATATCCCTGTGGAAATACTGAAACATGACAGAAGTGAGACTGCTGGAAAGAACTGTAATAACTACTGTTAAAACATGTTAATAAAGCCTAGAAGTACCAGTCTGAATAGTAACATGAAAGCAAGTGAGAGAGTGTGAGAAAGTGTCAGGAATACAGCAATACAGTAGTAATAACCCCTGAATAACCTATACTGCAGTTAGGACAGAATTAAATGCATGTGTGACTCAGAACCAAACAGCAAAATCTGTTCAAAGTGTTGCTGCATGTGGAATGTGTACACCAAAATCTGGATATGTTGCTCCCAGTCTGAAATACGCAGATAGGATGATTGTCTGATATACCAAACATCCACACTTGTCTACAAGTATATAAAGCAAAGGTAACAGGATGATGTATCTGAACAAAGCTCGATATGAATGTGTATGAACAGCAATAAAATGTAGATTGATGTTGCAGTAACAGTCCCATCTGCAAGGTTAAGTAGTTAACATATAGGACACTGTAGTTAGAACAGTAGTGTGTATATAACTGTAGCTATTAGAAATGTACAGCATATGTATTTGTATTGAAGGTGTTAATATTACTTTATTTACCCCACCCTCTAACCACCTATAACCCATTCCACGTGAAAATGGTATGTGCAATCACAATTACCACCCCTGGACGTCTGTCCTGTTGGGTCATATATATTTGCATGTCTGTTGATGCATCCGCCCTGTTCATACATCCACACCTGATGGCCTGTTGCCATCAATCAACCCTGCATGTTGTTGGACTGTGTATTACTGTTCAAATTATGCATGTGTTATGCATGCTGTTCAATGGTGTGAATATCTGGGTGTTTGGTTAATGGGAATACTAATGCATGCTGTTACAACTAATTGTGAATGGTATTATATGTCACTAACCCAAACTGTCATGACATAATGCAAAACATAGAACGACAGGGAAGGCGGGTTCCAGCGGACCCACCTCTCCCACCTCAGCTGGCGAGTGCACCTGGCACTAGTGCCGAGCCGGACCCTCCTCCGGTGGCCCTGTGCCACCTGCGGGTGGAAGCACTGCAGGGATGGGGCTCGCCCCTCTGCAAGTGTGGCCGGAGGAGATCCACCACTCACCCTCTGTAGCGTCCGGACTGTGGTGCGTAGGGAGATTCGGGACTCTGTCCTCGAGCCCCTACGCCAGCTCGAGGCACGGGTGGCGCAACTAACGGGCATGCCCGTTGCCCCGCCTACACAGCCCCCAGCACAGCCCCGTCCTGGGCAGTGAAGGAACAGTGGCAACTGCCTATGGGTGGGGATATCAGTTCCACTGTTGCCATCTGTGGGCTCATGGGCTCCGGATATCCAAACCTCCATCCCCGTCAATTGTGTAAACCCCCCACACGTGTCATACACCGCCCCTGTATGCGTCTTGTTTGTCTTGTCTGTTAACCTACCCAATCTACATCCCCAGCTGTACCGACTACCTTCACCTGACATACCACTCTCACCTGAAAAAAAAAAAAAATAGGGCACTCTGTACCCACAAAAAAATTATGCCCCATACATAGCTGCCCATTCCGCACACATGTCTACTGGACATGGAACCTATCAATTCCAATTGGCTGTACAACAAGTATTATTGTTGTCCTGACACCTCTCTCAGAGGTGTAAGGTTTCAAATGTCACACCAAATTACATACATATGCACAGCTGTTGCTGCTGAAGAAATGGGCAGCTATGGGCCTTACCTACATCCCTCTTGCACATCCCAAGCTTGTTTCCCTACTGTCTTGCCCTCTTTGTGACCCCTTTTTCACCACTTTCCTGTCTCCCCATTTTTCTTTTCTTTCAAGGAAAATAACGCGGGTGTGCGCAAGAGTAAGCATGTTTAAGTGGTTGTAATCAGGTGTGCCCTTGTGTTGTGAGCTAACCGCCAGTGCGCATGTGTGAGCTCAGCAAACCAGCGCTAACCCGGTTACAACTGCTTAAAAGTGCCTTAGGCACTTTGATTGACAGGTCCTGTACTCAGTTCAAAAGAAAAATAAAATCCCACTGTGAGTCCCGAACCCAGGACCTTGGCAACTATAGTCTGCATGACTTACCACTAAGCCATGACTCTTATATAAAACATTGTGCTAAAGTAAATATATCATGTAACAGTAGGAATGAATGTAAAGGGAATATAGATGTGTAGTACACAAAGCATGACATTTAGAATCACAAACAAAACTGGTGGATTTCCATAATAGTAGTGTGTGAACAGAAACAGCCATGCTAGTTGGAAGCTAGTAGGTAATAATGTCACCATAGCACCTTGCAAGACACACACATACTCACAGCAGGATAAGCACTGCCCATACCCTATAACCTCTTACAGGAACACATCCGGACCAAGTAATAAAATATGTGGAGCAAAGGCCCAAAACCAGGGACACATTACAAATAAAGTTACAACAAACGCAGACAGTTCAGAAAGTAACAGGGTCTACACCTTGTGGGATGTTTGGAAGGGTATGTAGTCTGGAACTTGAATGTTTGTCACCATATTCTGTCTTGAGCCCAGACTGACTTGCCAGATAAAGGTGTGCATGAGATATTGACCAAATTATGAGGCAGAAATGTGGACAGCCTGCAAATATCTGTACACATGACGGGTCCAACACCACCATATTTGAATAGTTAAGAACCTAGACATAGCAACAGTGAATGTCTTACAGGGATGCCCCACAGACCCCATGTGAAATGTACAAACAGTAGGCAGAAAGGTGTAACACATGCAATGGTAACTATGGAGTCCGGAAAGTATTCACCACTGCATGGCAGAAAAAGTGTAGTAATACATATGCTCATGCTAACCCACAGTCACAACTGCAGCATACCAGACATTTTAATGGGTGTACCCCACTGATATGTACCATTCCATGAGGCACATAACTGATGAAACTGAAAGTCTCTGGGGCCTGCTCAGCAGCATACTCAAATACCCTAATAGATGTCAAGGCCCACACCATGGCCAGACCACACTGCATGCTGTAACACCCTAGCAGATATAGCAAGCATTCCAAGGTGTGAATGTACATGGAAAATAGGAAAGCTACAGCAGCACACTACAGTCAAGACACCTAGCAGGCATACAAGTAGTGACTGTAAAGGGCAACTATTGAAGCCTTAGCAACAGAGTGCAAGCATGTGTGAAAGGAAAGCACACACACACACACACACACACACACACACACACACACACACACACACACACACACACACACACATTAACAATAGTAGTAGTTGTAGTTGTCAGTGTACATACACAGTTAGTACAGGAAACTGGAGAAATGAATGGAGGAATGTTAATCTACAACACACCTGGAAATATGAGAGAGATACCAACCTTTACACTCACAGAACATTGTCCACAGCATAACAGCATGGTCCCTGCCCTTAACATCTGAAAGGGCTACGCCTATCTCACACACCTTTTTATAGCACTGTTCTGAAATCACAGTGAGAACTGCAATCAGTACACAACTGGCTGCATGCAATTAGCAAATGCTGGCTAACAACTGGTGCAGAGGCCATCACATAGGCATATGCAGATACCTACAAAAGTATGCTGTACTCCATGTCCATGCATGCAATACTTTCATTGCACCCTGAGAAGGACGTGAGAGACAGACAGAGACAGAGAGAGAGAGAGACAGAGAAAACTGCAATTAAGCAGACAGAAATGAATTGTTCAGCAACAGCTACCTGAAAGCTGACAACTGGGAAGTGGAGCAGCAGGACAGAGAACCAGACAGCAGCAGAAGCAGCTGTGACAAACACAGGTAATGTAAAGTAATACTATAAAGGTGTACATACTGTGAACCCTCCATATGTGTCATTGGTCTGTATCCATATGTATATGAAGATGTGTAAAGGGCAGGAGACATACAGCAACTATCAGTGAAGGCTGTACATACATTTGTATGTGAGAGCATCTATGTGCACATATCAATGTTGTTTGATTGTAGGTTGTAGTGCCATGTACAAATTAGGTTACACAGCTATGTATGTTTAGCAGTATGTTAGTGTGTGTATACAGTATGGTAGACAAATATGTTGATATACCTGTCCAACATATGGATATGTATGTATGTCAACATATGTATGTGTATATATATATATATATATATATATATATATATATATATATATATATATATATATATATATATATATATATATATGATATGCATATATGTATACATACATAGAGAGAGAGATGTAGGAATACATAGACAGATGTCGATAGAATATTGTACCAACATATCTATGTAATGCACACATGCAGATATAGATATATGTAGATACATATACATAGACAGACTGATCTGACTACCTACAGGTATGACTGTATATGATGACCTGCAACACAGCCTGTCCCACCCCCTCTGTGCCCCCCCTCCACATCTATAGCAATATATGTACATCAATATATATATATATATGTGTATATGTATACGGACATATATATATATATATATATATATATATATATATATATATATATATATCTATATACATATAGATATATCTATATACATATATATATATATATATATAGAGAGAGAGAGAGATGTATATAAAGTCTGAGTGAGGCACATGTGTACAGATGTATTGCAACAGGTGCCTGGTGACAAAGGCATGGAGTGAACACCAGTGTCAAATCCGGAGTATCATACCACATTCCAGATCACCAACACCAGTAACCACCAGATATGTGATTGGCCGCCCACCACTGCATGTGTCAGGGGTGAGCAGGGTCAGAAATTTGTACAATAGTGGCCCCAATGATAGTCACAGTGGCACACTATCCCTGGAATACCTGCACATGGTATGTGTCCGCAGACATGGTGAGTCAGGTATGGACATGTAGGTCGGTGTACCCCCCACACCACATAATGGATGCCATGGTATGGACCTCACATGACAGCAACAGATATGGAGAAGGACACAGTGACATGTACAACACTGTGACAACGCACTCAAACACATTACCAATGCACAGTGACTGACAACACCACAGAGTACACATATGCTACCCACATAGAGGTTACAACTCCCAGATTTACATATGGAGGTCACACCCATGACAGATGTCCAACAACCATAGTAATACCTCCCACCATCCACAACCTAAATGTCTGCTGTGTGTCGTCTGTGCCACTGCAATAGTGTGCACATGTGGAGGTAAGAGTTCCTACTCACAGATGACACACCCTGCAATAAACCACACAGTGTTAAGAAGCAAGACTCCCCATGAGTACATGTCACACATACCCCTGCTGAATGTTAGTCAGATAGGTAATATGCCATATGAGTCACCCTGTGTAACTGTGTGATGGCAGCAGGTACCATCACACCACATGTGTCACAATGGTCAGGGTAGCAGAACAGTACGCTGCTGTAGACACAGGGGCAGTAGCATATTGTATAGTAGTGTATTGTAATGTAATGTATTGTGTTGTATTGTATTGGTATGGTGAGGTGCCTCCTTCATGGAGTGGAACCACTGCTGCTGTGTGCCAGTGTACAGGTACATATCCTGTAGTCAGGCTAGTGTTACATAGCACTTCTATATGTGTGTTTAGCTCCTGTCAGAGGTTATGTAGCATGCAACTGGGGATACCATCAGGTCCCATCCATGTTGTGTATTCTGCTGTCCTGCGGGTGTCACTCACCTGGACATCTGTGATGACGGGGAGGTTACAGTCAGCTGGGATAACTATGCCTTATTACAGGGGAAGGCGGGGTGACACCTGCACTGAACCTGTCCACCACAATGTTGTCGATATCTGTGGTGTCAGTGAAATATGTGTTGTGTACTACCTATGGGCATAGAGGATGGCTCCTGATCAGGTTGCTAACATAACTGAAGAAGGCCTCCTGGTCATCTGTAGTGTCACTCTTGATTTCCCTCTCAACGTTGCCCATGTAGTCAGTATGATGGGAAATAGATCCTTACCAGTGCTACTCAGACATGCCCTCCCTTCAGTGAATGATGCTCTGTCTTGCAGTAGCTTCCATCTTCTGTAATACAATCTGTCTATGGCTGGGGTCCACCAGACAGGATGCTGTCCCTTTGTGGAGAGTGTCTTGGTCATATATGGGATTGCATGATCCATGCATTCTTGGAGATGTCTGTAGAAAGCAATTGTGTAGGGGTCAGCATTGTGGGTTGTATTTGCCACTGGCCCAGTGGGCTGTAAGGATACCATATCACTGTTACAAAGTGTAAAGTTTGTATCTGTAATGTTATGCACTATAGTCATCTGTGCTGGTGGTGGAGGTCGGATATGTATATCCAGGGCAATCAGTGTGTGGTCAGCCCACAGTAGTTGCCGATGTAGGCCATACAGTACCTAGATACAAACCCCCAGAGTGAGGAGGTGCTTCTGACCTGAATCGGTGTTCTGACTGCTGGTGTTTGGTAGTATGTCGTATGGAGTCTGCCAGGTACTGTTGCACAGTTGCTGGCCGAGCACTGATACCTGGCCATCTACATGTGTATCCACCAATAGACAGACAGATGCTACATATGTGAGATATGTTGTATCATAACAGTCGAGTAGCATGTGTAGTATGTGTGCCAAAGTCTGCTGACATATATTGCTGATACCAGGTTATTTTCTTTCTCAGGGACATGGCCCCCCGCAGAACCCCACCTACTCCACAGCTGAGGATGAGGAGATACACCAGAGCCTGGTGCGGGACTATGCAATACTCTTTTCCTGCACCAGCCAGAATCAGCAGGAGAGGGCTGCACTGTGGCAAGACCTCGTCCGTCGGGTAAATGATATAGGCACGCATAATAGGACATATGAGCAGGTACGACATCACTGCAGTGATTTAATCAGACATGTCCATCAGCGTGCGTCAGATATCCACAGGCAACAGGTCGCCACAGGTGGTGGGGTGGCTACACATCCCCCACTCACCAGACTGGAGGGACTACTCCTGAGTGTAGTGGCTCCAGTCCACCAGCAACAACAACAGCAGCAGACATGCATCATGATGGAGGCTGGAGCCACACAGCAGCAAGACAGTGAATGTGCAGGTAATATGTCATATGTATAGTTGACTGTTGTGTACACTGGTAGTTAATGCATGTGTGAGGTGTGTCCTTGGTTTGTAGCTGTCACCATAGTATTTACTGTGCAAGTGTGATATCCTCAATATTAGCTGCTGACCTGTGAAAGGCGACTGTTGTACTCCTGACCTGTATCATACTCAGTAACAATGGCACAGTTGTGCCCACTGACATTATTTTCTTCATGTCTGCAGGACCCTCTGGTATAACTGCAATGCAGCCTATCCATGCTGGTGAGTGTGTATTAACAATTCCTGTAATAGTGTTGATAGTAATAGTACGATTTGGCTCACTTAGTAGTGCTCTTTGTATGCATGTAGGTGTGTCTGTGTAAGTGTGCTGATATCACGCATACTGAGTACTGTACAATTGTGTGAAACTGTGTGCATGTGTGCATGTGTGCACCTGTGCAGGTGTGCAAGTGTGCACCTGTGCAGGTGTGCACCTGTGCATGTGTGCACGTGTGCATGTGTGCATGTGTGCATGTGTGCATGTGTGCACCTGTGCAGATGTGCACGTGTGCACCTGTGCAGGTGTGCACCTGTGCATGTGTGCATGTGTGCATGTGTGCATGTGTGCATGTGTGCATGTGTGCACATGTGCACATGTGCACGTGTGCACGTGTGCACGTGTGCATGTGTGCATGTGTGCATGTGTGCATGTGTGCACCTGTGCATGTGTGCATCGCTGGTAATGTGTAGACATTGTAAACTGTGTTTCCTGTTTCCTTCCCACAGGTTCTGTTGCTGCTCTGGTGTCATGTAGGAGGGAACCTGAGTCAGGTGCCGTGGGTACTGATAATGATGACATCGGTGTAATGGCACAGGAAGGTATGCCAGGGTCCGCCATTGGTCAGCCGATTGACAGTACACAGCTGTCGACCCCATCAATGCGCACAGTTATCCTGCCAATACACCCCTTGTCACCACTGTCCCTAGGTGATGGACAGCATACAGTGGGCATTGACCAGGGTAATGTGGTATCTGTGGCACATGCCTCCCCACACAGCAGCCATGGGCATGGCCCAGAGATGGTACCACACAGACAGATGTCCAGGGTTCTCGTGGGAGCATCCATGGGCGTACTGCCCCTGTCAGACGTGCCCACAGAGGTCTTACAACCTCAGCTATGTTTCGGACTGTCATGCAGGCACAGTCACGTATGGAACGGTACACCAGACAGGGTCTGAGGGAGCTGGCAGCATGTCGCACAGCCATGACTGACAGTATGCGTGACATTGCGGCTGCCATCCGTGATTTCACCGATGTCATAGACAGACGTTGTGGGGACATATTAGACCGGTTCCACAACTACATGTCCATGAGCCAGGGTGATGGTGGGCGGTTGAGGCATCGATGTAGCCATATGCCAGCAACAGCAGCAGCTGGCAGTCGGCGCGGACAACAACAGGGCCGCGGCCACCCCCGTAGTGCCAGCAGCAGCCCCAGCAATGCTGAGTCTGTGCTGTCATCAGACCGCCCCAGGAGACCATGTGCACGTGGCTCTGGCCAGGCCCGACAGGGATCTGTGTCCAGTCAATGAACACCTGCTTCTGATGACAGTACCCAGTCTGGGTTGGTACCGGATACGGTCCGTAGCACCCCTGCAAGGCACAGGTACCGTGTCCGTGGCCAGAGACACTGATCTGCATGACCTGGCAGGTACAGTCTGTGGCTGTCCACAAACACCAGTATATGGCAGCCATGAGGTGGAACTGTGTGGATCCATACACACATGCAAATTGACAACACCTAGGGCTACCGCACACACTGCATCAACATTGCCCCACCTTCTACTGCTGTCCCTCACCAACACACATACACATACATGTCAATTGGTGGTATGGGTGGCTGACTCAGGCATACCAAGTTCACACCCTGTGCATATGATGAAACTGTGCCACCTCCTGCAATCTGTAACAACTGTGCAGGTACAGGTTAACATGTTGCTGATGCACAGGGTGACCACATAGATGTGTAGTAATAGTATCATGTTGTTAACAGTACTGTGTGCTGAATTAATTGTGGGTATATCACAGCATGCTTGACGCAGTAAGTGTGTGATTGTCATGTCCTGTTGTCTACAGCCATGGTAAGTACCATAGTGTATCATCTGCACATGTTGGCATACTGGTGGTAATGATGTCAGCAGAAGGCTACATACATAGGTGGCACAGGGGATAGGGTAATGAATGTAGTAATACACAATGATGGACATGTAAATTGCAAGTGGCATGTTGCCCACACTAGACTCTGCAATGCAGATGTTTGAGGATGTTGATATGTGTGCAGTACTACACGATTGGTACAGGACACACAGGAGCACCCTAGCACTGCATGCTCACATCTCATACCATGCTAGACAGCCCCAACACACATAACTAACTGTCACAGGAGGGAGAGTCCCCATATATGTCAGGGATACTGTGGTGGCAGGCCAGGGAGCATACATCCTACTAAGTATGGAACCACTGAGTGAAGGCTCAGTGTCTGTTATTTGACATGTGTATTACTGCAGGTATGAGCACATGGGTTTCTATCCAGTTATTGTACATCCTGACAGTACATGCATGTTCTGTACACTTGTGTGCACTGAGACTGGACCCTAGCCATCTGACCCGTGTATTTCCATGTACATGTGCATAGTGCCTGCATATTTGCAGTGTTACCTACTGGAACTGGTACAGCTTGTTTGTTGTACAATGGACTACATGGAGCCCTGTTTACTGTATCTTTGTTTGCATGCATGTTTGCTTGCAATTACCCTGGAATACTGATCACACCTGCAATGCATAGTTATAGAGCTTCTGTGGACTCCTAGTGCCATCTGCATAGCCTACTATATGTATGTCCATGTCCCACTTGACAGGTTGTCACTGTTTGTCCTGTTCACATGTACATTGCCTGTGACACAGTGCATATGACCTGCCTGGCATGTGTCCACGTGAGCAGTCATATATGCTACTGCTAACTAATCACAGGCACTACACCTTCACACATTCATCTTCTGTTGAACAACCTGCTTTGCTAGGGACAGCCTGCACCTGTCACCCCTGGCCTTTCAGATATTGGCAAAGGCTCTTGCTACCCCATAGTGCCTATGTTAGGCAGGGCTCAAATGACAAACCCACCTTCATAGGTATCACAAGGGATAAGACACTAAGAGCAATGCTACCCAACGCCAGATGTCTAAACCTCCAGATGCATGCACCCAAACCACTCCTTGGCATGGAAAACATCGATATCTGTGCAGTAACAGATGCCTGGTTCAGGGCTACTGAAAGCACACCAGCACTACCGGGTGTAACCCGGTTGATTTCTTTGATACAGTCACCAAGGCCATTGCCGAGGGGAAGGTGGTTCACACAGCCTACCTGGACCTTGCAAACGCCTTCGCAACAATACCCCACTTGGGCATTCTAGGGAAGCTCACCAGCTTAAATATAAGCCCCTATGTCACTAGATGGATTTCACAGTGGCTCAAGAACAGAACCCACATGGTTAGCATTGCTGGAGCCATGCCAGACCCCATAACAGTTACGGGTTGTGTCCCACAAGGCTCAGTCCTGGGACCCTCTTGTTTGGTATATATTTATTGGAGGTACAGGCCAACACGGATGGACTGTGGCTGTCCAAATATGCAGATGACTGCAAACTGGCCACCATAATCGACTCTCCAGCTGACACAAGCATCTTCCAAAGGGGCATCATAGCAACAGACAACTTGTGCCAGAGCCATGGCCGTCTGCTGAACAGTGTTTAGAAGGGGAATGTGCATCCTGTAGTCTGTTCACCTAGTTGCCAAAAGGGACATTGTCCTCACACACACTAACCCCCCTCAGCCAAACACACACACTTGCCAATTGCAAGATTTAAACAAACCCCTATCTGACTGTTATGACACTTGAGATGGACGCATTAGCAGAGCACGCTATTTGCATTACTGGGGGTTTTCTCTTCCCCTGCTATACTTATAGAGTGCTGACATCATCAGTGTTTAGAAAAGGGAATGGGCATCCTGTAGTCTGTTCACCTAGTTGCCAAAAGGGACATTTCTCTCACACACACAAACCCCCCTCAGACAAACACACACACTTGCCATTCGCAGGATTCAAACCCCTATCTAACTATGTTATGACACTTGAGATGGACGCATTAGCAGAGCGCGATATTCGCATTACTGGGAAGCTGCTTTTCTCCTGCTGTACTTATAGGGTGCTGACATCATCGGTGTTTAGAAAGGGAATGTGCATCCTGTAGTGTCTTTTCCTATTTGCCAAAAGGGACATTTCCCTCACACACACAAACCCCCCTCAGGCAAACGCACACACTTGCCATTCGCAGGATTCAAACCCCTACCTAACTATGTTATGACACTTGAGACGGACGCATTAGCAGAGCTCGCTATTCGCATTACTGGGAGGTTTCTTTTCTCCTGCTGTACTTATAGGGTGCTGACATCATCGGTGTTTAGAAAGGGAATGTGCATCCTGTAGTGTCTTTTCCTATTTGCCAAAAGGGACATTTCCCACACACACACAAACCCCCCTCAGACAAACACACACACTTGCCATTCGCAGGATTCAAACCCCTACCTAACTATGTTATGACACTTGAGACGGACGCATTAGCAGAGCGCTATTCGCATTACTGGGAGGTTTCTTTTCTCCTGCTGTACTTATAGGGTGCTGACATCATCGGTGTTTAGAAAGGGAATGTGCATCCTGTAGTGTCTTTTCCTATTTACCAAAAGGGACATTTCCCTCACACAGACTTACACACACACCAACCCCACTCACACACACACACTGAACATTTGCAGGATTTTAAACCCCTACCTAACTATGTTATGACACTTGAGACGGACGCATTAGCAGAGTGCGCTATTCGGATTACTGGGAAGTTTCTTTTCTCCTGCTGTACTTATAGGGTGCTGACATCATCTGTGTTTAGAAAGGGGAATGTGCATCCTGTGGGGAGGCAGACACCAAGCACACTATGGCTAAGCTGTCATTCCCTAGGGCAAACAGCCTAGTGTTGACCTCTACACCATTATGTTTAATTGTCAAATGCACGTTAGTTGTTGCTGATAGACTGTTTGCATATCTTTATTGCCATAGCATTCCCTGTTTGTATGAACAACTTCTGCATCTGTGGAAGATGTTTGCATATGGGAGGGATCCACTATATCACGTATGTCTCTGTAGTCATTTAACTGTGTGCACTGGGCAGACTGCTGTAATGTGGTTGGTTCCTGGCATAACACAAAACAATACCAGATATGTGTGTCCAACTGCTAAACCGAGATTTGGCCTAAGTGTGTGAGCATGCCCATTTCAGCCTTCCCATGGCATGTTGTCAAAGTGTGTGAGCATGCCCAGTGTGAGCATTCCATATGTTGGACTCTGCAGCCCACCACATTTGTGGATGTGTGTGAACTTCAACAACTATCACCCGTTTATGGTTGTGGGTTGTGTGCCATGTTGTGCAGTTACTGTACAACTGCTTTGTGTGTGAACACAACAGGATTATACTGTGCCTGCAGTGTTTGCATGGGATACTTTGCATACAGTTGTCAACATCCTTTCACACTGACCTAACACTGTAGTACTGTATAGTGTACTGGTAGTACTTTGACTGTGGTGGACAGTATCTTGGGCTTTACTGCTATCACTGCTTTACATTTCGATAGTGGGCACAACAGCCTGGTTGGGGCCAGTTGTGTACATCTGACCATGTTGCATTCTGTTCAGATATGAACTACTTACACCAGGCTTGTCCAACATTGTTAGTGTATTCCACAACATAGGTGTACAATTGCAAACACTAGCGATGTGCCCTAGTCCATGTCTAATGCAAGTTGGAGAGTGTGTTTGTCCTTCAACACACATTGTAAGAGGAGTTTGCCATGACATATGTCATGGTTAGTATACTGTGCCTCTGTCTACCTGTGACATGACAGTGATACCCAGGATAAACCTACCATCTCCCGTCCACCCATCAGGATTCCTATTGAGGAAGATTGATAAGTGACTCTATGGGTAGCCTGTGCTGAGGGTTCACTCATGGGTGGGAGTGGCTTCTGTGTTATGGATCACACAGTACAGCTTGTCCTATGTAAGTCAGTGCTGGGGTTCAGGTCTCTCATGTGCATAGCTCACTGCCATTCAGATTGTACAAGGTGCAGCATGTTTATTGATGCCAGCAACACAGGCAACACATGGCATCTGTGCAGGCTGTTTGATACTCCTGATGAGGTACTGTTGGGGACTTTACAGTTGATGGAGGTGTCTGCTGAGGTACATCCCACAGGGGCTATTGTAGTCGATTGTACCACTGATGCAGGATGACTGCAGAGCCACAATGACCTCCCCTTATGTAGATCTGACAGCCTTCATGATTAGGTGGGTATATGGTATGTTTCTGTAAACACTACAGTACATGTTTGTCCAATGCAGGATATCTATCACCGTGTGTCCCCAGGTCTCTCATTACATGTTAACTACATAATGGGTTAACACCTATGTGGTAATTGGTGGGCACTTACTGTATATCCACGGGGGTTGACTATACACGTTTCTGCACTTAGCTTGCTGACATGGCTATGGCACCAGTTGTCTGTTTCTATATGGCCCTTTTGTGGGATGCATGTGTCAGCTGGTGGATCATATGTGGTGAGCAGTTTGTAGTCCTCTGCAAAAATGTTAGGACACAGTCCTTCCATGTTTGCCTGTACCTATGGGACATATATACCAGACGAGGGAGATACCAGGACAAAGCCTTGTGGGATGCCAGTTATATCTGGTTTGTAGTCTGACATGACTGAAGCATGTCTGACCATGTCTGTTCTGTCCTTGGTCTGGTTTGCAACCCCTCTACTGACATGTGGGTTTATATTTAAGCTGGTGAGCCTATCTATACTGAACATGTAGGGTATTGTATAGAAGTCTTTGCAAGGTCCAGATACACTGTGTGGAGCACATTGCCCTCATCAATGACCTTAATGACTGTTTCAATTGAGTCAAACATGGTTAGGGGCAGGATCTGCACTTGAGAAGGCCACACTGGGTTGGGTCCGGTGTCAGTAGGTCCCCAACATCCTTATGTCTGTGGTACATGCTGATCCTTTCCATAGCTGTGCAAACTGAGCTTCTCAGGATTCTGGGGTAGTACTGTTCAGTATCCATTCAGGCAACACCTTTGTTGAGAAGGACCACTGTTGTTGTACACTGCTCTTTGGGTACATATTCTGTGGTAAGGCTGATAGTGAGCAGTAGTGTGGTTTGGCATTCCATTCATCTTAGAGTCCATGTTGCACTAAGCCCAGGACACCATCTCATACCATTGCTGCTGTGTGTTTTGCTTTGGAGATGTTGTCTGTTACCTCAGCATCTGCAATGTCAGGGGGCCAGCAGTCTGCTGGGATAGATATTCTGCATTCGTGGGGGTGGGGGGGTTTGCACTGCACCTGTCAGGATGTATGTTGGCAATATGTGTGTGTGTTTGTGGTATTTGTGTGATTCAGGGCATATGTGTGAATTCCCAACATGGCTCCTACCATCAGTTGTGTAAGCCTTGGGATTATCCTTAGTGTCCTGTACAATTTGTATCTACATAGGTTCATAGGTTCATACTAGGCTATCCACCCTGGGCATTTGTTAGCCTAGCCAGAGTGTGTGTGGCTTTTGAGACCCCTTGCTATGTGGATATTATGGCCATTTATGATTTGCTTTGCTGTGCCTCTGTCTGGACATGACACAGTGAAGACCCCCACTGTAACTCTACAATCATCCATCCACTTGGCAAGATTTCTGTTGAACAGTGTCAGTGAGGGGCTCTGCCTAACATGGAGTGGGATTCTGGTCCAGGGTGTGGGGAGCCTCTGGATTATGTATCTGTCCCACGGCACATCCTATTTCATTATTTGTTGAGGTTGACATCTCTCACTCGCAGCTCCAATGGATATGTGTTTTCTGGGGTGGAGCATGTCCATTACTCCTGTGTTGGGCATGGCCTCCTACAACAGGCATGCAATGCCTCTGTGTGGGCAGTATGTGACTGGATTCAGCTGGGGTGTCTACAGCCAGGCAGCATATGACATATATTTGAGACACTTTATCCTCTTGGTGAGGTACCTTTGAGGTCTTTCTAACTGCTGCAGGTGTCAGGTAAGGTAGATCCCATATGAGGCATTGTACTAGATTATGGGTGTGATTAGAGAAAAGTATAGGGGCACAGTGACCTCTGTTGCTGTAGATGTGACTCCTTTCCTGATATGGTGTAAAATGTAGACAGTCTTCCTAGCCACATTGGCAATGTGGGTGTCACATAACAGGTTACTGTCCACTTGTGTCCCTAGGTCCCTGGTTACTCCTTCCATACATAATGGTTTACCACCTATGTGGTAATTCGTGGTACCTTGTTTGGTAATTGGTGGGACATTCATACTGTCATGTGTCTTCAGGATGGTTGGGGGGGGGTTATTGTGTGTGAGAGTGCGGTCTGTAGCATGCTACAGACTGCACAGCAGTCTTGCCTACAGTTAGTTGCACATGGGTGAACTCCACTGCCTTGTGCATTGTCAGTTACCTGGACGTATGGGTGTCTGTGCTGCCTATGGATACTCACCCTCCTTTTATGTTTTGTTCCAGGTTTTGGAGCCATGACACATGGTACGTGGTATAACCTGGTAGTGCTGGTGTGCTGTCAGGAGCCTTGCAGCAGGTTTCTGTCACTGCACAGACATCGATGTTCTCTATTCTGGGGATGGCCTCGGGAGCATGCATATTGGGGTGTACACATCTGGCATTGGTCAGCATTTCCCTTATGTTTCTTCCCACTTATGTTTTCTAGGGTGGTGGGTCAGTCTTTTCAGCCTTGCCTACAAAAGGGTCTATGGAGGTGGCAAAGGCCTTATCCAATATTCAGACGCCCAGGGGTAACAGGTGCAGGCCATCCTAAGGACAGTTGCGTGGCTTGTCAAGCATGACATCCCGAGCAGACAGACATTGGATCCCCTTGGAATGACACCAGTAAGTGTGCTACTTGCTATGACTGATCATTCCGTGTTTGTACTGTGGCATTATTCTTGGTAAGGGTAGGATGCTGCGAACGGTGAGTGTCATACCGGCCTGGACTACATAATCGGATAGCTCATCTGTGTCTCTTTACATGTAGTCTAGGGCAGTACATCTCAGGTCATTCACACCAGCATGGACTATGACTGCATCATATTTCTACTTGCTTTGGAGTGACCTACATATTTCTGTTATGTGGCATATTGTGGCAGCCTACAGGCAGCTTACTGTACCCTTTCCCTTGTTCAGTCTGGTGTGCGGGACAGCAGTGTGTCTGACTATGGAGTCACCTATTACAACTGTATCAGGCATGTTGTTTCTCCTTCTGGCCTGTGACTGTTTGGCACACCAGCTTTGTGTGCTATGTGTTGCATGTGCTATGTTTGGAGTCTGTTTCATTGGGTGTCTGCTTTAGAGGCCTCTGTTGGTGTGCTGTGTTTGTGATTTCTGCCTCCAGGAATGTATTTCTGTGTTTATGTGTTTGGTTTGCAGTTGTGATAGGTCTATGTGGGTATGTGTTTGTGGTGTGTGTGGTTACCTTCTCCTACTGACTTGTTTTGGGAGTACTGAGTTGAGGGAGCTCAGCCTCCAGTTTGGATGGATAGTTGCATCTCTCACATATATTTGTATTTCTTGGGTGGAGTTGGGGTTGTCTGTGTACTTGGGGCAGGTGTAACATTGCCTCAGGATTCACAGATTCCACTTGTTGTGGCTGGCCTTAGTGGATTGCATGTGTGGACAGATTTTATTGCCATACTACTGATCAGTAATTACTTCATTGTTCATGTTTGCTCTATCATGTAGTAGCTTCCTCATTCTCTTGCATGTTTTGGTTATGGCTGGTGTCCACCATGCCAGATTTAGGCACTGTGTCTTGTTTTAATTTAGGACTGCATAATCCAAGCATTCCTGGCAGTGTTCATGGAATGGCTGTATTACAGGTTCTGAGGTGTGGCCCATATTTTGCACCTGCACGGGACCTTTAATGGATTCCACATCAGTTTGGAGGTGTGCAAATATTGCTTAGCACATGTTTTCCACTGTGGTTTTCCGGCCAGGGACTATGGTCAGGATTTGTATATCCAGTGTGATCACTATATGGTCTGGTTTTACCAGTGAGCAATACACTTCTCATCTTGACATCCCGTACCCATGTTGCTGATTATCACATCCAGTATGCTTACCCCTCTTGTGGGGGTGGTACGTTGTTCCTGGGCCTTTTGGTTTGTGGATTCGATGAACTTTTGTCCTACACTGTTGCAGCTGGTATAATGCTCCCAGTCTATATGTCTGGGTATTTGCAGTTGCCCAATATAATGTGGTTTGGAGGACTTGATAGCAGGTTGTGTCACGTTAGGCATCCCTGTTACTATATGAGTGAGTCAGAGAGGGGTATCATTCCCAAGGTTCCTACTGAGCCAATGTATGTGCTATGCGTTGCCTCTTTGCCAAGGCCAGGGCATACTGGGCACGCCTCCTTCTGCCTACTGGGGCAGGCTCAGGTTGTTCCTCTTCCGAGTCACGCTGTGCCTGTGGTGGCCTTGGCAATGGTGGTGGGCTGTTTGGCCCAGCCCTATGCTGGTCCTGCTGCAGCTGTTTTCACAAGATCATATTATGTAGCATAGCACATACCATGACAATTTGGGTACATGTAGTTGGTGTGTACTGCAAGGCTCCACCAGATGTGTCCAGACACCGGAACCGTGACTTGAGCAGCCCAAACACACGCTCTATTACATTACGTGTTTGTGCGTGTGCCTCATTATGGCGTTCCTGTTCAGGTGTGTGTGTGTTTCTGATGGGTGTCATCAGCCACGGCTCCAGTGCATACCCTGCAACCCCCACTAGGTGTCCGTGCGGGATGTCCCCATTGGCAAATGTCTGGTACAGCTGCGTCAAATGCCAGATGTGGGAATCGTGGTAGCTCCCAGGACAGCCAGCACACACATTCATTATTATGCCCTGGGCATCACACACGACCTGGCAGTTGATGGAGGAAGCCCTTGCGGTTGATGTATGCCCTACCCGCTCACCGGCTGGTGCTTTGATGCGTATGCGTGCAGTCTATTGCACCCACTACCTCAGGGTATTCCGCTATTTGCTGGAAGAGACGCATGTTGCTGGCCAATACCTCACAGGCATTGGGGAAGTATACATGATCACCGACATGTGCTGACATGGCATCCAGGAACTGGTGCAGTACCCTGGAAGCTGATGCCTGTGATATCCCCATCATATCGCCAGTTGGTCTCTGGAAGATACTTGTTGCTAGTATTCTTAGGCCAACACATACCTTGGTTTCCACTGGGATGGGTTCCCCTCTGTTGGTTCTGTGTGTGAGGCGTGGCCTGCACAGCTCCACTATTTGCTGCAGGAGGTCTCTGTCCACTCTATAGCGCTCTACTATCTCCAGCTCATGTAACCCGTGGTAGGTGACCTTGGGCCTGTACACTCTTCTCCGTCTCCTCACTGTGGGTTGTCTGGCACCATCTGCATTGTCACCACCCTCAGCAAGTCACCTATGTCTCATTATGACAGCTATGGCAGCCCCTAACATTTCTGCTCTGAGTTCAGCTTTTTCAGTTTTCACTTCTGATAACTTAACTCCTGTCTTGCAGTGTCTCTTGAGAGAAACATTCTGCACTGCTGTTTGCAGAGTTTTAAGTGCTGGGCTGGCCTAGTATTCTGCCTGTGTAATTGCCTGCATCTAATTGTTTTCACCTGCTAGCTCCAGCAGTATTCCCTGCTAACTTCCTACTACATCTGTTGCTTCCTTTTTCCTTTCTGTTTCCTCAGGGTGGAGCCGTGTGCAAACCAGCAGAAACACGCTCACAGTGGCTTACACGTGCGCACACATACTTACACAGTTCAGAATCTGCTTATTTGGTTTTAAACACGTGCATGCCCGCGCACACGGTGTTAAACATCTCCCAACACGCTCCCACATGCTGAGTCTGCCTTACACGCGCGCACACTGCCTTACACGCGCGCACTGCCTTACTGCCCGTGGCGCACACACGTGCGCATACACGTCCAGCAAGAAACTTTGGTGTAGGCAACAGTGTACACCTTCCATTTCTTGACTTTCTCATGTTTACTTAGTGGCACACCTCTTTCCTTGATATCTGTCTGACATCTGTCATGTAACTCTAACCTCCAATGAACTGTATCTCTTTCTACCATTCCCCCCTGTGATGTCACCTATCTCCTACTCTGTTCCTCCCCGTATGTAACTCTTACACTACTCAGAATGTGCTCATTTGCTATGTGACAGTGGAATGCAGTATCCTTACACTCATTTGCATCAGATTGCCTACTAATGCTTAGTTACATCTCTTAGACTCAGCTTCCCCCCTTAGCAACCACTACACGGTGGCCATGTTGGTTTTGCTCTGCTGGTCCCTCCATTGACATTCCATGTATTGCATAAAACCTACATTTGTGGGTTTAAAACCTTCGTTTATATGTTCTATGCAGCGCAGCTCGTTTGCGCGGGGCTGAGCTGGGTTTAAACATCGGCAATCGCCGAAAAAAAATTATATTTTTAATATATTTGCATGGGGTCACCTTGCCAATGGCCACATATTTGGCCATTGGCATGCTGCCTATCACATATGCACCCTTTATTTGGAGCTGACATGGCTCCATTGCCGTGTTTGCAGAAACTTACTCAACTGAGTACATTTCTGCAGCTAAAACGGCTCTTACACGAGCTGTTTTGGGCTTCCTGGATCGCTAATCAGCCTCATTTGCATGCTATTCGGCTGCAAGTGGGTTGATTAGCTTATCCACGCCCACTCCGTGTAAGTGCCGTTTTAGCTTGACTCTTACACGGACTTTGGGCTGTTCCTGGATCGCGAAGGCTGCATGGAGTCTTACACTACTCTTAGACTCCGTGCAAGCCTTCATGAATCCGGCCCCTTATCTTCATTGTTTTATTATTTTTCATCTTTATAAATTTGTTCTATGTTTACTTCTCTTTTAACAAATAATTCCAATACATATTATTTAGTTATTTTGTATATTCCTTCTTGCTGTCTTATTTGCTTACCTTCCTTATTTTTTAATTCTCTTATTTTTCCTTCTTTTATCATTTTACTCAAATGTGGTGCTACCTCTTTTTTAATTCATTGTAAACAATGTTTTTGTTTATATAACAAGTTGTTAACTTTAATGTGATTCATTTTATATAATTCTCTTTTTTTTCATAAAAGGAACTTTTCTTCTCTACTAAGTCTCTAAATGTTTTTTGACTTAATATCTTATATCTCTCTTTTTCTCTTCTTCCTTTCTTCCCTATACTTCTAAAAAACACTTTTTTATACTTTTCTTTAAAATTAAGCCACCAAAGAATTAATTCTCATAAACTTCGTTCATATTCATATGATTTTTTCCATAATTTCATAAGTTCTTTTTTCTTTTAAATCTAATTCCTTTTCATTAATTCTCTTTATTCCTTTTACTGTTCTTATATATTCTTCATTTCCCTGTACTTTAACCCATATAGCCACATGATCCAAAACTTTTTTATAACTTTTAAACTATCAGATATTAAAAAGTAATCAATTTCTGTCCTAATTTCATTCTTTTTGTAGGTCCAGTGGTTATTCTCCCATACACTTAAGTTTCCACTTCTCATAATTTCTTTAACCATTTTAATATTACAATTGCTCTTTTTTATTAAATTACAATTAAAATCACCCACCACCATAATGTCCATATTTACAAAAAAATATTTGAGAATATTTAAACATCTTTTCTCTCTCTCTTTTGTTACATATGCATATAAAGCTATAATTCTGTACACATATTTTTCCATCTCAAGTCTATTACTGTAATTGTCCTAGTTCTACTATGGTTACATCTAATATTTTAATGATTTCTTGATATAACATACATATGCCCTAGCACGTTTCTTTCTCCATGTTCCAAACTTCTGCACCATTTCAAAGTTTTCAAATTTTCTTTCTTCCTGTGTTAATAATCTGATATATTCTAAAACAATAATGTGTGCATCTACTGCAGCACACCATTGTAATATACCTGTTCTCCTCTTAATATTTTACATACTGTTCACATTTAAAGCTAACATTTTCAGCTTTTAAAAACAGTTAGAATAATAAAATGTTTTACCCCTTTCCTTTCTTATTTTCTCTAAGCATTATATTTTTATGAAATTTCTTTTCCCTTCTTTAACTCTTCTCCCTATTGAATTCTTTTTATTTTTTTTTGTGCACTAATCAGCTTCTTCCACACTGGTCTCCTCTGTTTCTTTTTCCTTGTTACTTTCTTTAACTTCATGTATAAGCTCTTTATCAGTCACATTTTTGTACATTTTCTTGTATAACACATTTTTCTATCTCTTTATCCTGTATAACTTAATTTTCATTTTCATTTTCTTGCACATTCATTTTGCATTCTAGCCATGAATGACCAGTACTGTCACATTTTTTGCACTTTAAATCACATTTTTTTTGCATTATTCCCTGTTTTACCACATAAATAACATTTTTTTTATCACATTCATTGATTAAATGATTATTTTTCACACAAAAATAACAAGTCTTTGGTTGACCCCTGTATTTCACAACCCCCTATTACCATGAACATTAATAATACTAGCAACATGCATAATATTATCATTTTCCATTTTCAGTATTACTTCACATTCTTGTTATTTCACTTCTTTCGCTTCAACTGCAGTTCCAAACTGGACCATTCTTCTTTTTTTTTAATCTGTAAAAAGCTTGCACCACATATTCTGACAGTGGATAAATGTTTTTCTTTTCCTCATATGCACACAAAAAAATTCTATGACCTGCCCAGTCTCAAATATTAAGTCACAAAAAGTCTCTTTATTAATTAAAATAAATGCTCTTCCCTCTTTTGCTTTGATATCCAGACATGCTATGACAGAGTCCCAAACCTCATACCTGTCCAAACGTTCTTCTTTTTTACTGCTCACACATACTGTATACTTCTTTTTTGTTTCTTTTATTTCTTCTTTGCTCCTTCAACAGTTTGTGCATAAGTTTTTGTCTCTGGAACTTTTTCTGGCATAGTCTCTTCTCCTTTTTCTTCTTCTATTTTTTCCACAAGGTCGCTGCATGAAATTGCTGCTCTACTTTCTGGCTCACTTTAGTTTACCATATCTTCCAAATAATCATCCTGCAAACCCCCCCCCCCCCATTGGAGGGTTGTAATTATGCATTTTTCAGAGGTAACTGCCTCTCCTTCAAACAATCTCCTCTGAAAGTTTTCCTTTGAATCCATCTCATTTACAGCTACAATCTCCTTTTCCTCCACTATCACTGTTTTTTCTGCACCCACATAACCAGAAAATACTTCAGATAGTGATTCTACCATTTCAACTAGATTTTCAGCAACCTTTACTCCATTTTCAGCAAAGTCAGCCATGTTTTCTCCCTGTTCCTCCCGGCCGCATCTGTGCTTGGACAAGAAACGGGAAGTCAGTATGTATAACACACAAAGCCTACCCCTGACTACCAAAAGTAGGAAAAGTTCCCTGATGCTCTAGACAAATTTCCCCTAATTCTATAAATACCACCTCAGATCTTGCCGGAAAAGATGCTACTAGCCTACTGGGGTTAACCTGGTCAACAAAAGATAAATAAAATAAATAAAATCTGCTAGCAGACAAATTTAGCTCTAACTGCACCAACTCCCCCCTGTATTTTTAGATCATATAACAGCATCTACACCCACCAAAACTCCAAAGAACAAGTCCTCCATGCACTATCTAAGGCCAAGAATATTACTTTTAAGGGGCCAGATAACATAAAGGACTACCTACTGATTAGCCAGAAACTGGACTTGTCTGACCTTCTACATAGGCCATTCAATATCAGCCTCCAAACAGGTTTCATGCTGGATGAATGGAGGAGAGCAACAGTCATTCTCTTGTGCAAAGGTAGAGTGTCAATGGAACCAGGTAACTGTAGACCAATAAGCCTTACCAGAGCCATCTGTAATGCTGCGGAAAGGATCATCATGGAATTAATAAAAAGGGCATAGGTAACTGACAAACGTTTGAAACAAGCCAGTTAGGATTTGTCAAGAGCAGATTCTGCTTACTCAACCTGCCTGGTTGACTTCTTCCAGAAGGTTACTGAAGCAGTGGATGCAGGAAAATAAGTACATACCACATATCTAGACCTTGAAAAAGCTTTAAACACCATCCCATACTTGGGTATTGTAGATAAATTTTTCCAGCTAAATGTAAATCCCTATGTAACTTACTGGATAGCAAACTGGCTCACAAATGGAACCCAGGAAATTGGTGTGGGTGGCTATACATCCTCTAAAAGACCTACTTGTAGTGGTATACCCAGGGTTTAGTCCTTGGGTGATGCTATTTACCTGTTGGATATCAAATCAAATGTTAATGGTTTATGGCTGACCACGTAAAATTGATGAAATCATTAATAACTGGGAGGACATAAAATCCTCCAGAGTGACTTTCCCAAACAAATGGCTATTATGAAAACCATGGACTAAAACTAAATTCCAAGAAATATATAATAATATCTTTTGGCAAGCATGACTTTCTTTGTAACTATCATATTAGCAATACTACCCTGAAATTTGATTTCACAATCAGGGATCCGGAAACCAATATTGATAATGAACTGTCCCTTGACTACCATGTATACACTATTGTAAGGAAACTGTTTCCATTGCACACCTTATTACTAAAGGTATGACATCCAAGTCCAGGGATGTCATCATTCTTGTGTACTCATCTCTTATTAGGCTAATCATGAAATATTATGCCCCTTTCAGTATGAACCTGTCCAGTCACTTCTCACAAATGGAAGGACCACAACATTTTTTTCATTACAAAATCAACAGTATAAATCATAACAAAAAATATGCAGACCATGTTAAAGCATTGTCTCTCATATTGGTATCTTACAACCTTCTAAAAGGTGACCTCTTCCTTGCATACAGAGCATCAACAGACCCTATCCTGTCACATCTTCTACACATTTGCATGTCCAGTGGTAGCATGAACACCTGCTCAATGGATCTCAATCTCACCATAATTAGGACATGTTGGATTGATATGCATGTATCACAGAGAATAGCACTTCTATGGAACAGTCTTCCACTCCACATAAAGCAAAATTCTTCTCTTATGCTATTCAAAAATAATTTGAATGAATGGATGGGAAACTGCAAATTCATCCCTGGTTTAGCATCCATGTCCCTCATGGATAGGGACAACAAGTAACTTTCTCAACATATCCTTCTTCTGCACAACTCTGTGTTATTCATCTCATAGGATTGCAAGGCTAGCCTTGTTAAGATAGTAACGGATTAATAGCCTAGTAAGTATCTATGAACTTATGACTGAAAGAGAAAGCAGAAAAAATATGTTAGTAGAACTAACATTACATTAGATGGACAGACCAGATGATCAGTTATTCAAAGCAATGAAGGAACTGCCAAAATATTGGGTGCACCTGTAATTAGAATGTATAGCTCGCCTCTGAAGACTAGAAATGGTACAATACATTGCCAGAAGGCACTGTGGGTTCCTTTATATAAGCCTGACACAAACATAGAGATCCAAGGAATTATAGGCCAGAATGCTTCACCTCAGTCAATTCATTGTCAGAAACACTATGGTAAAATTCAGTCAAAAATTGTACTGACAAACCAGCACTAGCATTGGTTCATGGGAAGAAGATCATGCCAGTCATAATAGTTATAGTTTTGTGATGGAGTAACACCAGAAATATATAGAGGTGGTCAAGTAGATGGTTTTGAACAGGCCTTAACAAAGCATTCAACCCATTTCCACACATTAATGGAGAAAATGAAGGGAAACAAAAGTAAGTCTGACTGCAGTAAGGTGGATCTAAAACTGTTCAGGGGCAGAATTTGAAAGAAGTCACTAATCAAATTACACATCTGCTGATTCCAGGAACGGTGTTATTTATCAAATTCTGCTTAGATGTCATTAGCAGAATGAGAATATGATTCATTTATTTGTGCATGGCACAAAAGCTGGCAGAGCTATGTAGGATGCAGGCCAGAGTTTCAGACAAGATCAAGAGAGGATGGCTCATTGAGCAGAAACATGGCAGCTGGATTATGATGCAATGAAGTGCAAATGTATACACTTAGGTTATAACAGTCCTGAAGTACAGTATAACTGGAAAAGTCAACCAAAAAACTGGAAGGAGAACCAAATAAACGACTGATGTTGAACAGAAATAGCGTAGAAAAACCTTTTATTACCGCTTTCGTCAAAGAGACTTCATCAGAATACAAAACACCAATTGACAAACACATTATATACCCTTCAACACAAGTAATAAAACAATTAAGCAATTAATTAATTAACCATTCACAATGGATTAAAAAATTAAAACCATATTCAAAAAAATATATATATATATATTTTCTTTCATAATTAAATAAAGAAAGAAAGCAACCCAATAGATTCTTTTTCAACACTTAAACGGGAACATTTTAAAAAACATTTAATGTTAATTGTCTCATTCAAACCTGGGGGTTGGTCAGCCTTTAATCTGACTTGCCAAAGTGCCTCCCTTTGCTCAACATAATTTTTATAATCACCCCCTCTAAGGTCGGTTTTGACCACCTCCACCACTGAAAATAAAAACTTCTTAAAATTATTACAAATCACTGAATGCCTAAATAAAGCACTATTGACATCTTGTGTCTTGATGTTATAAATATGTTCGCGAATGCGAATATTCAGACAGCGGGTGGTCATACCAACATAAAAACTGGGGCAGGAGCAACACATGGCGATGTAAACAACCCCCTTCGTTCGACAATCAACATATTCAGGGACCATAAAAGTCCGATCAATATTGTCAATAAATACCACAGGACCCTTTGCAATAAATCTACACATGTTACAGTTTTGACAAGCAAACATGCCTTTACTAACTACTGCTTTATTTTTTGGTAAAAAACTATCAAACTCTAAGGCTTTCTTAATGTTAAAAACATTCCTAAAAACAAAACTTGGCTTTTTACCCAACACCTTAAAAATATCACAATTTCCTTCAATGATCTTCCAATTATTCATTAAAATTTTTTTGATATTATCCCCATTTGAACTCATTTCCAAAGAGCAAACCAAGTTGTCATTATACCCATTTTTAGCAGAATTGTTACAATTCATATATTGAAAACCAGGTTTTGAGGGGTTCAACAAGGGTGGATATTGTAATTGACGCTTCTTTAACACCTCACTAACACTGTCGTCTAATAATTCTGCAGGGTACCCCCGTTGTATAAATAAATTCCTAATGAACTCTAATTCCAAAACTAGATCATTTTCTTCTGAAGTCATCCGACTAGCTCTTATAAACTGACCTTTGGGAATGTTACGTATCATATGTTTGGGATGGGCACTTGAGTAATGAACATAACTGTTTGTAAAAGTTTGTTTTCTATGTATTTTACTTCTAAATTTTCCAAGTGTGTTATCCCACTGTACACAAACATCCAAAAAATTAATATTTAAACCTACATCCCCCAAGGTAAATTTTAAAAAACAATCCATCAAATTTATTTCCAAAAGGAATTGATCAACAGTAGTTCTACTTCCTTCAATAATAAAAAACAAATCATCGACAAATCTCTGATAGAATAAAATATTAAATTTGTGTTTTAAAACACTCAAGACTGTAGTTTCCCACCAAAACATAACAGTGTTGGCATAAGAAGGTGCAGCTGGGGACCCCATAGCTACACCTCTTTTTTGCCGATAATATCTATCCTTAAAAACAAAGTAGTTGTTCTGTAATATAATCTCGATAAACCTACAAATAGTACAAATTTGTCCTGTGGTGTGTTGGCCATTTAATAATAAAATACTTCGAACAGCTTCTACTCCTTCATCATGTGGAATACATGTAAATAAAGAAGTTACATCAATAGTAAAAAGAAAATGTTTGTCTGGATCGAAAATTGCACTAGCAGCAAAAATATTTAATTTTTCTAAGAAATGCCAGGAGTCATGCAAAAAACTTTCTTGTTGTGAAACAATCGGACCCAGGGTGGCATCGATAATTAAAGATATTCCTTCAGTAACAGAATTAGGTGCTGACACTATTGGCCTAAAGGGAGGTTCAAAAATATTTTTATGCGTTTTCGGAATCCCAAATAGGATCCCGATTCTTGGATTGTCTATAACACAAAACTCATATACGTCCAAATTAATCTCATTAGACATTAATGCTTCATACAAAAAAGAATGAATTAGACGTTGTTTTCTCTTTATGTCATAGAAAGTAATAGCCTCATATTCTTCCTCATTTTCCAATAGTTGTAACATTTTTGAATAATATATATCCTGTTTCATGATAACTATATTACCCCCCTTGTCACTCTTCATATACCTAAAATCCCTATTTTTCTGGCATAACTCTTTAAATGCTTTCCTATCTTTGTAACTTAAATTATATTTAACATTATTTTTATTTGTAAGTATTCTCTCTACATCTCTAATACATGATTCTTCAAACACCCTTATAGTATTAATAAGGGGGGGGTTGTAACTTGATGGCTTTTTTAGGGACTTTCTTTCAACTGGTATTTCACTTAAAATATAATTCAGATTCATTTTTCTAGTGAACTTTTTAATGTCAACCACTGTCTTACAATAGTCAGCTTTCCTAGTAGGAACAAAATTTAAACCTAAACGTAACAACCTTAATTCACGAGGAGTAAATACATGTTCAGTCAAATTAATAATGTCCAGGCTGTCATCAGGCAAAATTAATTCTCGTCTCCTGAGGAATTCGAACTTAGAAAAGTCCGACTCCTCGTAAGAACAGTTCTCTTCAGTGGTAGACTTTTCTTCCCTAAAAAACCATTAGCATTGTTGGAAATATTGTTTATACCAGTCACGTTGCCTTTGTCAGCCCCCAACAAATCTACATCTTCATCTTGTTTATTAAGTTCCTCTACAGAACTTTTCTCACCAGAAATGTCACCAGTCCTTTCTGAAGTTTGAAAACAACCAGCACCTGTCTTGGTGGATAAATTAATACGAGCCCCATTAGTAGTAACCCGGTCAGTGCCTTGATAACGTACACCAGCATTCCCATAAAAATGAGAAGATTCTTTTGTGTTAACTACGGAACTAAAGTTCCGTCGATTGTAACTTTGAGGCTGTTGTTGTTTGCTGTTAAAATCTCTGTTGGAAACAAAATGAATATATGCAGTATTGTTTTCGTATGCAATAATGTCCCGTTGCAGTTTCGTTTGCTTTCTATTAGTTATCTCAACTGAATGTTTTTCAACTTCTTCAAAAACAAATTTGAAAACATCATCGTTATTTACGCTCCTATCTACTATTTCCTGCTCCAGCTGATCAATCTCAACCTTTAAGTTAGACATTTTTGTAATGTTATGATCAATTAACAGTTTAAGAAACGCCATACCTGCTTCATTGAAAAAAGTAGTCAAAGTCCCGAACATGGCATCTCCGACTTGAACGCCGTTGGGGCACTTAAAAAATCTCAACCCCTTCGGCATTATTTTTAAGTCAATACACTGTTCAAAATAACAGTTTTCAACAGTCAAGGAACGATATCTTTTTACCAGCTTCGTTAAAACTTCACGTTTTCTTACAATTTCTCCATCGTTACGATGTTGTCCATTTGAAAGATTCACAAACGGATTATGGAAAGGTCTTAATAAAGATTTCACCCCAGGTTTGTTAGTTGTACTCGGTACAGGAATCCCCGCACTGGTCGTCGTTGTCCTCGTCGCTGAATGAATGACATCACCGTTGGATCCCACTTCGATTACCGTATCAAGCTCCTTAAAGGAACCACACGGACTTGAAGCATTCGCCACTGGTAACGGTCTTACAGTAGCATTCGCTACTAAAAATTTCAACGATTTTTGAATGTCTACCAACGTAGAAATAAGCAGGCTGTTCATTTCCTTACCGGCATCGCTGCCCGGAATAGTATAAGTAGTTAAGTCCAGTAACTCGTCTTCAATTTCCCCTTCCATATAAGCAACAACCAAATAAAACACCACGAAATCCAATAATTCCAAAACACAACCAAAAAACTGGAAGGAGAACCAAATAAACGACTGATGTTGAACAGAAATAGCGTAGAAAAACCTTTTATTACCGCTTTCGTCAAAGAGACTTCATCAGAATACAAAACACCAATTGACAAACACATTATATACCCTTCAACACAAGTAATAAAACAATTAAGCAATTAATTAATTAACCATTCACAATGGATTAAAAAATTAAAACCATATTCAAAAAAATATATATATATATATTTTCTTTCATAATTAAATAAAGAAAGAAAGCAACCCAATAGATTCTTTTTCAACACTTAAACGGGAACATTTTAAAAAACATTTAATGTTAATTGTCTCATTCAAACCTGGGGGTTGGTCAGCCTTTAATCTGACTTGCCAGACACCATAAAAGTCCGATCAATATTGTCAATAAATACCACAGGACCCTTTGCAATAAATCTACACATGTTACAGTTTTGACAAGCAAACATGGTCCCTGAATATGTTGATTGTCGAACGAAGGGGGTTGTTTACATCGCCATGTGTTGCTCCTGCCCCAGTTTTTATGTTGGTATGACCACCCGCTGTCTGAATATTCGCATTCGCGAACATATTTATAACATCAAGACACAAGATGTCAATAGTGCTTTATTTAGGCATTCAGTGATTTGTAATAATTTTAAGAAGTTTTTATTTTCAGTGGTGGAGGTGGTCAAAACCGACCTTAGAGGGGGTGATTATAAAAATTATGTTGAGCAAAGGGAGGCACTTTGGCAAGTCAGATTAAAGGCTGACCAACCCCCAGGTTTGAATGAGACAATTAACATTAAATGTTTTTAAAATGTTCCCGTTTAAGTGTTGAAAAAGAATCTATTGGGTTGCTTTCTTTCTTTATTTAATTATGAAAGAAAATATATATATATATTTTTTTGAATATGGTTTTAATTTTTTAATCCATTGTGAATGGTTAATTAATTAATTGCTTAATTGTTTTATTACTTGTGTTGAAGGGTATATAATGTGTTTGTCAATTGGTGTTTTGTATTCTGATGAAGTCTCTTTGACGAAAGCGGTAATAAAAGGTTTTTCTACGCTATTTCTGTTCAACATCAGTCGTTTATTTGGTTCTCCTTCCAGTTTTTTGGTTGTGTTTTGGAATTATTGGATTTCGTGGTGTTTTATAACTGGAAAAGTCCTGCCAGATGCAGAAAGGATCCAGTGGTCATTATCACACCTAAAGTCTATTACACCTAAAATTGATCACTTTCAGAAATCTGAGAAAACACTGGAAAGGATTGACAGAATGGTGTGATGAATACAACTTATGGACTGGAAGCCAAAGATGCATAAGTTATAATTACACAGAGATGTGAGAATGCTTCACATGAAATTGTGTGCTCTCATCTGGAGATCATTAGTGAAAAAGAAATGAAGCTTTTGAAGAAAGTGCAAAAAATGATTACGAAAATGAAAAGGGAATTCAGTCAACAGTCATAGGAATATAGGCTAGAACGTCTAGAAATGTTTGTTCTGGAGCAGGAAAGTGTGGTATGATATTGACATACAAGCTAGTGAGAGGAAGGTACTACTGTTTAGAAAGATGGATGCAGAAGACAAGAGGACATGACCAGTGGATAAATGGAAGTAAATTTAGAATGGATGCCAAGAAGTACTATTCGACACACAGACAAGAGTAGTGGAAAAGTTAAATAGATTTCCCCAGATTATGGAATTCAGACTAAATAATAGTTTAAATTAACACACGGCAGAATGAATAAAAGTATGACTGAAACATGGCTATCCAGCTGCAAGAGACCAGTTGCAACTTATCAGACAAACCTCTTTTTCCTCTTATTGTAACTATATGCTCCTACAAACTGATATATAATCTGTCCAAGTCACCTTCCTATGTAAAGCTGCCTCCTAAATATACTACTCAGCTCCACATGCACATTTAACCCTCTGTTTGTTTGTGTCTTTCGGCTTTTCCCGGTTAGGGGTTGCCACAGCGAAACTGCACATTTAACTCTCTGCATATACTGAAAACATTCAGCCTTTCACATGAATTGCTTAACACACTCGCAAATTCACGTGCAGCTGACCACTCCATGTAGGTTGACACCACTGCTGTAAACCTGTAGCCCTTAAATATGAGGTTCACAATCTTGTGACATATACATCTATATTTATATCTTATTCTTATTCTTTCGGCTTTTTCCCGGTTAGGGGTCGCCACAGCGGATCACCTGTCCTCTCATGATGCAACTTATCAGACAAACCTCTTTTTCCTCTTATTGTAACTATATGCTCCTACAAACTGATATATAATCTGTCCAAGTCACCTTCATATGTAAAGCTGCTGCCACATTATATATATATATATATATATATATATATATATATATATAGGTGTGTGTGTCTTACTTCACATTTGCAGCTAACCAACAGTCCCTCCATTACGTATCTGATTAACCAGCCTTGCATGTATGCATCTAATGCATCTAATTCCCACACATATTACTAACCCCAGTGTCACATGTATGGTTATCTGCCCTTCCAAATATTTTGCTAAATCACATCGATATAGCTAACTCTCTGCATACTCACCTAAATTCCCCTATGTACAACTAACCATATTCTCCCACATATGGCTAGCCATGGTTCACTACCCTACTAGATAACCACCCTACTAGATATATAGATACTCCCCCATATATAGCTAACTGAACCATTACTTGGATAGATAATTTGATATTTAACATTTAACCCGTGCACACACACACACACACACACACACACACACACACACACACACACAAACACACACAATTTTTGTTGACTTCAACACTCCACATATACAGCTAATGTATTTCTGCTGTAACAGCTGTTAGTAAACAGTGTGCTTCACCCAGATTAGCAATCTATTCTTTGCATGTTGACTGTACTCAGAACATACCGTTATCTACCCCCTGTAATGATGGATTCATTTTGTAAATAGTAATATAACAACTAATTTGCTAAACTACAAATGCAGCTCTTGGGCCTTTCACTCACCACCACTCCCAGGCAGAACTTGACAAAGCATCACTTGGGTTGGGGGAGGGTGGTCCTGTTTTTGAGAAGACTGTTTGGTCTTCAGTCTGGGACATGAGCCAATGCTTAATTTACAAGAAGGAAACACAACATCACACACTAATAACATTTAATCAAAACAGAGAGGCCACTTAGGGTTGAAGTCACAATGGCAAGTGATAGATCATGCAGATCAAAGAAGTACACAAAAGCAGATGAAAATCACAAACAGGTGCTCATTGTGCGTATCTTATAAGAGTACATTGTTACATCGTGAAAGAACCTGCTCCCCTTCCTGTTACTCACTGAATTAAAGTAGAAACTCTTGCTGTTTTTTATCTAAAAGTGTTTGATTTATTTATTTCCTCTTTTCTTTCTTTTTTTTATTTTTTCCATGTATTTAAGATATTTTCAGTACACTCAAGTATTTATTTCATCTGCATCTTGTTATTTATATATTTATCATTTTGATGACTAGATCATTTCAATAGAACTTATTTTTTTGTTTATGGAAAGACCTGGACAGTGAAATAAAGTGCATATCAAAAACATAGTTTCAAGCCATCACTGAGGTCAGCTGTGTATACAACCTGGACATTTAAAGTGTGCATGCATGTGTGTGTGTGTGTGTGTGTGTGTGTGTGTGTGTGTGTGTGTGCACGTGTGCATGTATGCATGTATGTGAGTATATATATATGTGTGTATATATATATATATATATATATATATATATATATATATATATATATATATACATACACACACACACACACACACACACACACACACACACACACACACACACACACACACACACACACACACACACATTCACATCTATTCTATATATTTTATATATATATATATATATATATATATATATATATATACATACACTGACAAGTGTGCTGGTTAGAACTAAGGTAGCATAGCCAAGAACATAGCAAAAGAGCTGACAGTGGTTGTAAAACATTAAGAACTGAAAAATGGTTAAGATTTAAAAGTGAACATTACTGTACGCTATTCCACTTGCTGATTATATGATGAGAAGTAGAACAGGGAAATATGATATGAGGGGAAGACCATATTATGGGGAAGATAAAGTACTGAGAGATGTAGAAGAAAAAAAAATGTAGGACTGGGTGATACAACTCTGTTGGTTAGTTCCAAAAGCTATGGTAGGCAATCACAACAACAGCCTGGTCAACAAAGGAGAGCAGCTGTTTGATGGGGTGGGGTTTGACTGGAGGGGGCTAGAAAAACATCAGTGAGTCACAGTGAGTAATGGCTAATTAGTAAACCGTCATCATCTACTGATTTTTCTCTGCTTCCTCTTGCTTTGTTATTGTTATTTCCAGTCTCTCTGTGCTTTCATGTACACCATTCCTGCTTTTGGGTCTATTTACATGTGTAGTGTTGTTTACCAGCTAAACAGTTCCCTTATGCTTTTTTACAAGAGTCTGTGTAGCACTTGACATAGAAGCACATATTCTGATCATAGAGATGAACCACTTGGCATAGATGATTTGGGTGCTAATTATTATGTAAGGTGCAGGTCTTGCTTATCTACCAGTTTACTCCAGCCATCATTGGGCCTCATTTGGGTGACTTTACTGTTATTCAAAGCAAGTCTGAATTCAGTCATTGTTATTGACTATACTGTCTCTTCAGGAAGGCTGATTCAATAATTCATCATTCTTTCTGTGAAATAATACTGCCACTTATTTCCACTGAGCAATTCACCTTGTATGCTCAAATTTTGTGGAATACATTTAAATGATTTCTTTTTATGAAATATGATATGCTCTACAGATTCACCTGAGATGCTTAAATACTTCTATAACTCCTTTGCTCACTTCCTTTTTATAAATGATGACCTAGAACTACTGTAGTCTTACAAGGCCTTACCAAATGTTCATAAAGAGAGATAAAGTGCTGTTTTCTACTGATGACACTTTGAAATCAGTATCTCAGTGCTTTACCAGCTTTGTGCCAATTTTCCCATGTCTTTACGTCTCCTAGTTATGCATTCCTTTCCACGTTTTTTTTTTTGCTTCCAAGTTACATTATACTGAAAGTTTTGTATTGAATTTAAGCTTCTTTGTTTTATACCATTTGACCATTCTTCCCAGGGCCTGTTTTGTTTGTGTTTTACACTTTCTTTTGTATCAGCTTTGCTGTAAACTTTTAAGTCATTCACTAACCAGGTTAGCAACCGTTAAATGAATAATTTAAGTGAACTTTCATTATAACAGTTTTTGTCTTAATCTATAGCAAATGCTTTATCTGCTGGCTTTGTGAATCTGAAACTATTTCTTTGCAGATAAGGTGGAGTTTTAACTGCCAACTCTGCGGTGCTGTTGTTTGGATCTTTATAATTTATTACTTTTATTTGAGCAGTCATGAAATACTTTCATTTGGACAGTTTTCTTTTACAGTATCCAAAAACCGCTTGGGCCATTTATTTTATTCAGGATCCTATGAATATCTTTCTCATAAAATCTGTATTGTGCTTCTAACTGGGAAACATAGACAAATGTGATGATCTAACTGCCATTTTTGCCTTCATTGTTTGCTGAAGCTGTGTGGTACTGACTTCTGCATGCATTGACATCCTGTTACACTACATGAAGTATGCTGTTACATCTTGTAGGACTGTTTCATATGGGTTGTTTTGTTGAATGTTCCTAATCTTTACGACACCACTGGACTTCCTGACTTTTCTAGGATTTTTGAGGTGTTTTGTAGACTTGAACTTGGATCAACTGAAGGTTTTGAACTTAACAATCAGTTATCCATTCATTTGTGAATGTGTTTGCTTTGGTCCTGGCTGAATGCTGGATTGGTGAGTGAAGATACTATTTTACTTCCATCCTCTGTCATGGAACTATTATATTCCAGAATTTTAACAGCTTTTTAAATATACCTGAAAATGTAATGTTGTGCTTCATTAATGCATCGTTTCATAGTCTCAAAGATACACAGCAGGATTCAATAAAGCTTACACTGAGCGATTCTCTGTGTCTGAATAGTATTGTAGCTATAGCACAGAATATGGCTGCCGAGAGATGCAGTAAACAAGGCTGGCGGCATGCACGAGCCTCCTAGCACTATTCTGACACAGACACCACAAAATAATACTAATCACCTCGTTTGCTGGGAAAACCATGCAAATGGGGTGAATTAGCAATTCAGCAAGCAGACAGGCATCCATGTAAGAGCCATGTCCACTGCAGAAATGTATTTGGTTACTAACCATGTACATTTCTGCAAAAATCAAAACTGGGGCATGACAGCTGAAAGTGAAACATGTAGTATGAGTATTAGGCATGCCAATGGCCAAAAATATGGCCAGTGGCATGCAAAACTGTTTCAAAATTATAAAAAAATCAAAGTTTTTTTTTTTGGCCGATTTTGGCTGTTTAAGTGGAGTGCAGCGGTGCACAAACGAGATTCTTCATAAAATAAAAAAAATGTAAAAAGGCAATTTTATGTGAAAGATGAATTTTGCCATTATAGTGAGTAGCTTGCAAAACCAAAACAATAACAGGTAACAGTGGTAGCTAAGGATATAGGCTCTGGAGTAGTGGGGTAACTAGGGTCTAAGGCAGTGGGGTATGCAAATGAGCTAAATGTAGTGAATAGCAAAATGGGAGATCATGTCCACATGCACCTAACTGTGTAGGAGCTATAATATGGTGGTGTAAGCAGGAGAAGCAGCTGACATGAAAAGGGGGTGTGTCATGCTTAGTGTAAACACATTGGAGCTCCACAGCTTCTATTTGTGCTCAGCTAAGCACAGCTAAGCAAGGGGGTGTGCCTGAGGCTGCTTAACTGTGCTTGGCTAGTTCAAGAAATGCTGAGCATGTTCACGCCCAGTGGAGGGCCCTTTCTACTCAATACTGTTTACTTTAGTTACACGGGTTTGTGTGGCATGCCATGGGGCTTAAACACAATGGGGAAAAAAACAAAGCAAAAGGAAATAGCAGAAGTGTTTACATTTGATCAGCGGGTTTGTACGGCGTGTTGCTGGGCTTAGAAGGGGCGGATATGGGAAGAAAAAAATGGAAAATAGCAGAATAAATGCACTCAAGTACAAATAATATAGCTGGCAGGTGGAGTGTATCATAGTCAGCCTATCACACAGGCGGCATCTGCAGCACAACAGTATAAACTATGCAAACACCTTTCAGTCTGTTTTTTTCCTCACAAACCCTGCACCATTGGTGTACACATTTGGGAATTTTAATTGACAAAATGTTAGGGGCTGCTGTCACTTTGATACATCAGTATGTGCTAGAGGCTGAGGGCAGTGTGGAGGATAATGCTGACAACCGCCCTAGACCAAGAGGGAGGAGAAGAGTGTTCAGACCTAGGGTAACCAACCAGGGGCTACATGATCTGGAGATACTAGAGCACTACAGGATGGACAGGGACATACTTCAGCAACTCATCAAGCTGTGCTGGCCTCACCTCAGGCCCCAGAGCCAACAGATGGAAACCCATCCCACTAGAAACCAAGGTATGTGTAGCCTTAAGAATACTAGCTACAGGTACTTTCCAAAGACCTACTGGGGACATCATGGGGGTCTCACAGGCATCTGCATCCAGGGTACTCCACCAGTTCCTGGATGCCATGCTACCACATGTCAGTGAGCATGTTTATTTATCCAGCACCCCTGAGGAGAGGACCAGAAATATGTGCCTCTTCCACCATGTAGTAGACTATCTAGAAATACTGGGTGCCATAGACTGCATGCACATCCAGATCAAAGCACCACCCAGTGAACAGGGTAGAGTCTACATATACCACATGGGGCTATCACTCCATCAACTGCCAGGTCATGTGCAATGCTCAGGGCATTATCATGAATGTGTGTACTGGCAGCCCTGGTAGTTATCATGACTCCCACATCTGGCATGCCACACAGCTGTACCAGGCATTTGCCAGGGGGGACATCCTGTAGGGCCATCTGGTGGGGGATGCTGACTATGTACTGGAGCCGTGAATGATGACAACCATCAGAAATGCGCGCACACACAGACACACACACACACACACACACACACACACACACACACACACACACACACACACACACACACACTGAAGAACGCCATAATGAGGCACATGCACAAACCAGGATCATTATCGAGCATGTGTTTGGGATGCCCAAGTCATGGTTTTGCTGCCTTGACATATCTGGTGGACCCCTGTAGTACTCTCCAACCACAGGTGCACACATGTTCATAGTATGTGCCATGCTACACAATATGATCCTGTGGAAACAGCTGTGGCACGAATAGCACAGGGAAGGGTCACACAGCCCCTTACTAAGGTTCCCACAGGCACAGAGGGACTTGGATAAGGAACCCCCTGAGCCTGCTCCTGTATGCAGAGGGAGGCATGCCCAGTATGCCCAGGCCTTGGCAAAGAGGCAACACATAGCAGACACACTGATAATGTAGGGACCTAGGGACTGACACCACTCTCTGGCTCACACACACACACACACACACACACACACACACACACACACACACACACACACACACACACACACACACACAGTAAAATGGATGCCAAACACATCACACTACCTGCACCTTACCACGTATAGGCTGTGTACTGCATGCATCAGACAGAGCTAACCCTCAAGCACCCTCCTCATAACTGCCGCAGGCACAAGGTAAGTCAGTCTTCTTAACAATAAATGAATGGAGCAGTACATTGTGGTAGCATAGCTATGGTATCACTGCGTGTATGCAAGGGAATGGGGTGGCCTACTGGGTTAGCAGCAGGCAACTGACAGCTATGTGGGACAACAGGAAATGTCTGTCCAATACTGGCTTCCCCAGAGTATGCAGTAGTCCCCTAGGTGACAAATCTCACTGCAGTATATGTGGGGGGCTAACTAACTGGGGGGTCATAGGTCACATGCATGGATGTCAATGTGGGGGTCCCATACTCACCCCTCAGCCTCACCCAGCAAGTCAGCCATAAAAACTATAAAGAAATGTCTGCCAAAGGCCCACAAATGGGGACAATGATGAAATATTCCCATATAGACTTACACAATGATATCACAGCAGGTCTTGCAGCTGCATTAAGGCTTTGAAGGGTAAGAAGTCTGAAACTCAAATGTCTGCCATTACAATCTAACCTGTGGTCTTTAGTGGTATGCTAGTATTTTCCAAGACAGGCACAATACTATGGTAAATGGAACCAAAATGTAAAGCCAACATCAGCACAGTCTGTGCAAATGTGTACAGTTGACAGGTGTGCCCCACACACACCCATGTTCCCATAGAAATGCAGTAACGTTAATGTTTGTAGGGTATTAGCAGCAGAGCACACATTCCCAGGGCTTTTCCAATCAACTTGATGACTTGTTGCATGTCCACAATATGCAGGGGTCAGTGAGCTATGTAAATGTGTGGTTAATACTGTCAGTATGTGGCCTGCACTTACTCCTGGCTGTCGTGTCTTAGTAGCCTAGGTACAGTACTGTGGTTGACAGGGTCCATGTTCCAAGAACCGCAGTGCCAACTATTTTGCATGTCAACCACACATACAGTAGGAGTTGTACACACTGTCCATATGTCAATATCTGTTACTGCATGAAATCTGGACAGATCAGGGACAGGGGGCCACAAATATGGACAGTACGCAGCTCAGAGTAACACAGTGCTTAGCATACCTGTCAACTGTACAGACTTTTTGCAGAATGTCCACAGGTTTTCATCAAATTTATGTTCTGTTTATCATGAAATTGTGGTCTTCTGACAAATCACTGGCAAATCACGAAAGACTAAACTCAGAAAATAATGAGATTGTAGTTTCAGACTTTATACCCTTTAGGAAAATGCATGCTAATGCAAAACCTGTTATTGTATCACCTTTCTAGGTTTGTAAGGCCAATGTTTAACAATGGTCCCTATATTTAGGCCTTTGCCTCCAAATTACTTATGGCTTTGTCCAGAAGTCTGGCTCTAAAAAGTTGGGAGGTATGGTGCCTAGTAGGACAGCCCGTACCTGAAGATCAGTGTACTGCTAGGTTATAAAAGGTTGCCACCTTACTGCATCAGCACTGACAACATGTCACTGGCCAACATCCATACTCCTGGAATGACAGCTTGTCAAAGAAGGAGCACAAGTATGCCTTGTATATCTGTTCTGCTTGTCCTAACATTGCAATCACCTGCCAACTATTTGCAAAACAAGAAAGGATCATGTCAAAATATCAATGGCATACATTGGAGAAGCAGACGTCATGGCCATAAGAGAAAGCAAGCAAATACCAAACTGGTCTCCCAACTGTCTATGCTTGGCAGAACAGTATTAACACCCTGTCCCCATGTGTGGGCATTTGTCCAGATGTCAGTCTGTGACGGTTAGACAGCTAGGCCAACATGTAGCCTCAAAACAACATATAGTAACACAAACTGTCTGAGGACCACAGCAAATATAGTGGTGCAATGATGGGCAACCTGCTAAATAGGTACACTCAGAGTTGTGAAGTCCATAACCTTGTGTGTGATGTTATGGCATTTACCCCGCTCACACCACAATTACAAATACATAACAGCAGCTGCTGTGGGCAAAGCCTGTGACTGGACTACGGGAGGACAAAGAGACACACATAAGGGGAAGGGGAACCACTGGCCAGACAAATGGAGAATGTGCACACCAGAACAAATTGTGCAGTAACATAGGTGCCATACAAACCTACACACCACAGAACATGCATAGTCCACACACCAGGGTCTTGCAAACACTAAGGCCTTACCATATACCCAAAATATTACTCATGGAAGACACCACTGGCTGACACACAGATGTGCCTCTCAGCAGGCAGGATAAGGGGAAAGTCACAGTCACTAGTTTGTCAGGTGCCATAATCTGACATATCACACATGCACTCAAGTCACCCCACAACAGGTATAGGTATGACTCCGGCCTGGTCCATGGCGGTGTGAACGATGTCAGATGTACCTCCCTGGACTATAGAAAGACAGATGATTTAGCTTGTTGAATATATGTCCCATGCAGGTATGTCCCTAGCCTTATGCAGAAGTCTGCTGTCACCCAGAATGATGGCTCAATACAAACAGAAAATGATTGTTAGTAACACTTCGCTCACTTACTGGTGTCATCCCAAGGGGATCCACTGCCTGGCAACCTGGGAACATATGATCGACAGACCACACTGCCTTGTGAGAGATGGCCTGCATCTGTCTCACTTGGCCTTCAGGCCTCTGGCAAAGGGCCTTGCCTGCCCCATAGTGCCTTTGTAGGGAAAGTCATGGGGCCCATACTACCAACATAAAACATTCCACAAAACGCAAATTAAAGGCCATGCCGCTAAATGCTAGTAGTTTAAACAGGAAAATGCACTCATTACAAGCAGTTGTAACCCTCAAAGATGGTGACATTTGTACACTCAGAGAAACCTGGCTCACAGCTACAGAGAAAAACCCATCCTTACCTGATCACTCATCCTATCCCACAGCCAGACCCCAACCATGCCACTACAGAAATGCACAGAGATGCCTCCATCTTATCAATGCTGCATCCTTAGGACAGCCACTTGATACCCCCACAAGATGCGATACCTATGTCAGACTTGGCAGTAACCAACATGATCAACCACAGCAGCACCCCTACAGTATCGCCCTCCCTGGCAAGATCCAACAGAAAAGTGGTCACATGTCATATCACCATCTCTCCTGACCCACCTCTAGCCTTGGTAAAAGGAAAATGTCCCACAAGCTGATCACAGCTATCAGAGGGATGGTATAAACCACTGAACAGCCACCTACCCCATTAGAGGAACAGGCACCAACTTGTACACAAAGCTAGTATGCCAGCATATAGATAGAGATGCAGAAATTCAGGAATACCTGACAGGACAAAATCACAGTCTGCAAGGGAGAGTAAACCTGTCTGCAAACATCTGCAGTAAAGTAACTATATACCAAAAGGATAACATTGCTGTCCAGGACCGAGAAGGCGCAGCTGTACAATTGGAAAGAATCACCCCTTAGTCTGAACAAACAAATAAGAGCATCAGTGAAATCCACTAAAGGTAACTCTGAGTCCAAATTGCCCACATATAAGACAGACAATAATAAGGTCTTCCTCACATATGTCTGCATTCCCAAAGGAAGCACCCAGATCTGTGCAGGACAGGTGGTCAAGGACACCACATACACAAATGCTGTAGGTATAGCCAATCCACTGGCTGACAGATTCAGTGGAAATGTCTCCCCTCTGCCTCCATATCAGGAAAGCAGGACATCCTCAGTACCTGAACACCCAGCCCATATCACTAGGGAGCTGGGCATCACTGCCCTCTCAAAGTCAAGAGGACAGCCTCCATGGGACCTGAATACATCCCAGGCTGCAAACTATATGAACCCAGGCATGAATTGTCAGCATCATTACGCACCCTACACACCCAAAGCTGAGTACTGTCTATGTCACAGCCAAGTGGCGGACAGCTACTCTCATCCCTTTACATCAAGGTGGAGTATTCACTGATCCAGGAAATGAAAGCTCCATCAGCCTAACTAGCCTGGTCCACAAGGCCATGCAATGGATTATCATGGATCACATTAACAAGGACCTTGGTAAAATCTAAATACATTACCCTACACAATCTGCCATCCTCCAGGGAGGTATGTCAGTGAAACAAATTGACAAATCAGCACCAAACAGTCTTAAAAAAGACTGAAAAAGAAGAACAAACAACCAGGATCCCACGTAGCAAAATTTATTCCATAAAAGTGTCTTAGCGCCTCGGCCACCACAGCCTTCAATGAGCACATGATTCATGGTAAAAAAACATTCCCTTTTATACAAATGAACAATAAATCAATCAATTAATTAAACTATTAACTAACATAATATTTAAAGAGACTCCAGGTATGTCAGTGAACTCTGGATGACTTCATTGAGGCAGCCACCAAAGGCCTGGATGAGGGAAAGATGGTGCACTCTGGCCACCGTGACCTGGCCAAAACTTTACACACCATTCCCCACTTGCCCATAGTACATGAACTCTGTCAACTAGGCAGCAGTCCATATGTTACCAGATGGGTATCAGACTGGTTCATTGATAGAACCCACTTAATCATAATAGAGGTAGCCAGCTCAAACAGTACACCCATAATGAGTGGCATACCCCAGGGATTGGTCTGGGGGCCTCTGGTATCCAGGATATACTTCCCTGAGGTGCAGGCCAAAAACACTGGCCCATGGCTGACCAAGTTGTCAGATGACTGCAAGCTGGAAACAGTCATCAATACCCAAAGTGATGTGGATGTCCTACAAGAAGTTCTCACCAAAACAAATGCCTGATGCCAGAAACATGGCATCAAGCTGAATGTCTGCAGATGCATCATCATCCCCTTTGGGGAGACTGATGGCTCCACATAGTATCACATTAACAACAATGTCCTACATACACAATCAGTAGTGAGGCAGGTGGCCACCCAGGTTGATAGCAACCTGATGTCTGAGCACCATGTTGCTCCTGTTGTACAGAAAGCTTCATAGATGAGACAACTCAAATGTAAGGGTATCCCATCCAGGGACAAAGAGGTCGTAAGAGCTATGTATGCTAACCTTATGAGGCCAATTATTTTGCTCAACACCCCCTTTGGCATGTACCTCACAAAGCACATGCAGCAGCTGGAGAGACCACAAAGTTTCCCCATCAGCAGAATGCAGGACCACAAACACCTACCCTACACAGATAGGCTAATAGCACTGTTGCTCTACTCTATTCAATACAGTATCCACAGAGGTGACTCCTGTCTGGCATACAAAGCAATCCAGACCCTGCCTTGATGGAACTATTGCACATGTGGCAGTCAGGGCCCACCTGGTCAACCTGTAGTTGCAGCATCAGCCTGGTCTGTGATATCAGTACAGCTCATTGGTGTGACAGATATGTGTCCTACACACTCCCCCATCTGTGGAATACACTCCCTATCCATATCAAGCCAAGTTCCTCAATACCCCTAGTGACATGCTCCCTGTATAAGTGCATGGGAAACAGAAAATACAGTCCTGTGATTCCACCAGTATCCCTGCTGGACAGGGGCTCTGGGTGCTGACATGTCTAAACATGGGCTACACTCTCATCTGTGTGGGTTATAAGGGCTTCAGGGTCAATAGCCTACTAACGCCATATCAGCCTATCAACCTATACACATCTGTCTGTCAGTAGTTTGCCACATTACTCTGTACTGCTCTGTCACTGACATACCTAGAAATCACAGTGCTATGTGGAATATACTACACATGGACATTTTTGCTCAGTAGAATGCACTCTGTACCCACACCCATACCTCTCAACCTCTTACAGCAGGACATCTGGACAAGGTCATAAATAAAAGTGGGACAAAGGCCCAATGATAGGCACGTATTTTAAATATTGCTGTTACAAACTGATAAAGTTGGTAGAATAATGGGTTTTGCATTAGCAAGAATTGTCTGAAGGTTATGAAGTCTGAAACACTAATGTCTGTCGTTATTTTCTAACTTCAGTCTTTAATTATTTGCAACTAACTTTCCATAAAAACACACATTTATGTAGACTGGACAAAACTTCTAAACAAACATCTGGACAATCTGCAAAAAACTGTACAGTTGAGAGGTATGGCCACACCAGGATATGACTTTTCAGGTAAGAAGAATACCACACAAGCAGGAGATCCCCAGCCAGTATATCACCAAGGTGCTGGACTGTTTATACAGTTGCATCAGTCAATCTGCTGTAGCCATACCTCTCAACTGGCCGGATTGGGAAGAATGTCTATAGTTTGGCACATAATATTGGTCTGTGCATCATACATCTTGTGTTTCTCTGGTAAAACAGTGTGAAGATCTAAGGATTTTTGTCACTAGGTAATGACACAATACATTTCAGTGTCAGATGTCAGATATGTCAGAAAATATCTGCTAAAACAAACCTTGTAACTCTAGCAACTTCCTGTTTACTTTTGAGAGGTATGGCTGTAGCACACAAAACCTCAGACTGGAGTACAACTTTCTCTGGAATGGAGTCCCACTCTTACTGTAGAAGGTCATACTGGGCATGTTCCTACACTTAGAGAATTACAGATCATGACGGAACCCACATCAGACTATATAACTGTATTGTGCATATATGTCTTTGCATACATACAGCTATGTACACCTTAACTGTCTACACACACACACACACACACACACACACACACACACACACACACACACACATCAGACAAGATTACTCTCAGCTAGCTGTAAATGGCCCATATATGATATATCTGCATCTGTTGTGTGTGATACATAGACACACATATATATATATATATATATATATATATATATATATATATATATATATATATGTATATATACGGGCAACAGATAATATGTCAAGCATACACACACATAGATGTGGTGAAGAGAGAGACAGTGATAGACAGAGAGACACAGGGAGACACACCCTGAGAGTGAGTCATACACAGGGATGACCTGAATGGCATAGAGTGATGTCCTGCTGCAGACAATGGCATACCCATCATAACCAGTCACACATGCTAGCATGAAGGTGTGCTCCATTGTATAATAGTAATGAGGTGGGGGTTGTAATATCACATCATCTGTGTGTGTGTGTGTGTGTGTGTGTGTGTGTGTGCATGTGTCTGTAGGTTGCCACTCAGTACAATTCCCACTACCCTACTTCATCTTAGAAGTACCTTTGGACACTTGTCAGCCCTATAAGCTCTATGGCATGTGTGATAACTGAGTAACACTATAGTACAAATAACTAGCTAGGTAGGGGTTCTAATCTCAGTCCTGGCAAATGTAAGTGTGTGTGTGTGTGTGTGTGTGTGTGTGTGTGTGTGTGTGTGTGTGTGTGTGTGTGTGTGTTTGCTTGTAGGTGAAACAGTTTTAGGCCATTCCCACCCACTACACTTGCCAGTGCCCAACTTTAGCAGTCCTGCTGATGTCATTCCCCTTAGAAGTACCTTTGGACAGCCCTCAGCCCTATAAGCTCTGTGGTGCAAGCAATAACTATGTAACAGTATAGTACAGATAACTAGATAGGAAGGGATTCTATTCTCAGTTCCAGCGAATATGTGTGTGTGTGTGTGTGTGTGTGTGTGTGTGTGTGTGTGTGTGTGTGTGTGTGTGCGTGTGTGTAAAAGTGTTTGCACATGTGTATGTTTGTAGGGTAAAGTATTTTTGAGGACTGTCCCACCCACAACACTTCCCAGTGCCCTACTTTAGCAGTCCTGCTGATGTCATTCCCCTTAGAAGTACCTTTGGACAACCCTCAGCCCTATAAGTTCCATAGCACCTGCAATAACTATGTAACAGTATAGTGCAAATAACTAGATAGGCAGGGGTTCTATTCTCAGTTCCAACAAGTGTGTGTGTGTGTGTGTGTGTGTGTGTGTGTGTGTGTGTGTGTGTGTGTGTGTGTGTGTGTGTAAAAGTGTTTGTAAGTGAGTATGTTTGTAGGATAACATATTTTGAGGGCTTCCCCACCCAAAACACTTCCCAGTGCCCTACTTTAGCAGTCCTGCTGGTGTCATTCCTCTTAGAAGTACCTCTGGACAGCCTTCAGCCCAATAAGCTCTGTGGCACATGCAATAACTACATAACAGTATAGTACAAATAACTAGATAGGCAGGGGGTCTACTCTCAGTTCTGGCAAATATGTGTGTGTGTGTGTGTGTGTGTGTGTGTGTGTGTGTGTGTGTGTGTAAAGGTGTTTTGTAAGTGTGTACGTTTGTAGGGTAATATATTTTGATACCCTTCTCACCCAGTGCATTTCCCATAACCATACTTTACAATGGTTGTTGATGTAATTCACCTTAGGAGTACCTTGGGACACTATTAAATCATATAAGCTCTGTGGCATGTGTGATAACTGTGTAACACTGTAGTACACATAACTAGATAGGTAGGTGTTCTAAACTCAGTAATGGCAACTGTTATACTGTGTGTGTGTGTGTGTGTGTGTGTGTGTGTGTGTGTGTGTGTGTGTGTGTGTGTGTGTGTGTGCATGTGAGTGTGTGTGTGTGAGAATCATATCCTCTGGGGGTGTGGGTTATACCATTTTGAGGTGTGTACCACCCAGTACACTTCCTATTGCCCTACTTTATAAGGCCTGCTGATGTCATTCAGCTTAGAAGTACCTGCATACACTCATCAGCTATCTAAGCTCTGGAGCATGTGAAATAACTGTGTAATACTATAGGACAAATAATTAGATCAGCAGGGGTTCTAATCTCAATACTGACAACTATAGTGTGTGTGAATCATATCCCCTCTGGCTGTTGCATGTATAGGTTATACCATTTTAAGGCCTGTTGATCCCCTACCTATGGCATTACTTTAAAGAGCCTGTTAATGGCATCTGCCTCACATGCACCATGTTAAACTATGTTAAACTATACAGCCCATACCAGTCATATGTACAGATGTACATGGAATATCCAGATGTTTATAACCTATACGTGGTCTGTGTCCCCTAACAATGAGCATTTCTGTGATATCATTGCCAAATATGTCCCAGTTACTGTAGTGACACACATGACAGCATCAGACATTGTACCTGACTGACACATCATGCTGATATAAAGTCTCACTTGTACAGGTATGTAGAAGCAGTAGATGAGACCAGTCGCTATGTCTGGTGGGTTATCCCACCATCCATGAAGGTATTCCTAAGATTACCTGTTGTAAGAGGTAGTGGGTTATGTCCCAGGCATATAATCTATGCAGAGCATGTCATGTTTACATAACACTATAGCACATACAAGTGGATATGTAGGGTTACTAATATGTCTACTGGCAACTGTGTTTGTGTTTCTGTATGCACATCCCCTGTGGCTGTCTTTACTGTGTTTATGTGTTGGTTATAGCAATTTGTGTAACTCTTCCACCCTGTGAACTGCCCCATTTCCAACCTAGTTTCAGCCCATACAGATGTCATCCACCTTACAAGCACAGTTACACAGTTTATAACACAAAGTCACTGTGGTGCATGCAATGGTCATATCAGTCTGTATTGTACATGAATAGATGGGCAGGTCATCTACTCTGAGAAGTGTCAACTCTATGTGCATGTGTGTTTCAATGCATGTCCCCATGCAGCAGCATGTGTGTGTGTGTGTGTGTGTGTGTGTGTGTGTGTGTGTGTGTGTGTGTATGTGTGTGTGTTAGATGGCTCTACCATGTTAAGGCCTCTGAACCCATCACTGGCAATCCTAACAGCCCATTGTCACCCACTTGAATAGTAGTGGCAGACACTGCAACATTACATCACCTCTGTGGTATTTGTGTAATGTATCTAGTGCTATTATTCATAAGACTGGGCAGGTAGGGGCTGTGCTCAGCCCTTCAAAAGCTGCCCCATGTGCAGGATATGACTTTGTGTGCAGTAACAGCATGAGAGACCAGTCTTGCATATGAGATAGCAGACACACATGCTGGTGGTTGTCAGGTTAGACTAACACAGGCTGACCTGTGTCAGGAATACGTACCCCAAACCTGCCATACACAATACCATGCATACCTTCATCAACTGCATCAAGGTTGAGTGGATGGGACAGAAATGGCAGGAGCAAAAGGTGCTGATAGGTGAATCCATTGTGGTTAAAGTAATGACTAAGTTTGTGAGGGACTTAGTGCCAGTACTCAAGTAACCTCCTCTGTATGTATGAGCCTGTGGTACTATGGAACACACAGGTGACATGTATGAAGGCTAGCTAGCTGTGTCAATGGGTATGTATGCAAGGTCACACTGTCTACCCCAATTGTCCCTCACACACTGTTGTATGTATACACACCTGGTAAACATGTACATATACAGCTGTACCTGGGCTATGAAAAGATTACTGTGTTTCCACTCTGCCATTCTCATCATTGCTACTGTCAGCAGGCCCACAGACTACAGACACGTGGAACACAAACGGAATACAGTACGTGCCACTACAGTCAGTCATCAGTACTTACAGCAATAATGCATCATGGCTAAAAAGGTACATACACCTCGATGTCTACCCATAACTATTGCCAGCAGACAGCACCTTATACAGCATGACATTACTGCACTGTACAATATTCACCCTGTGCATCAGACCCATATTATTAGCATGTCTCTGCATCAATGGTATGGAGAACAAGGATGTGGCACAGGTATCATCACATGCACAGGGTGTGGTGGTGTGGTTTTGCCAGAGGCCTAGGCTGGGCCATATGGTTGAAATCATGTGTGTGTGTGCGTGTGCGTGTGTGTGCGTGTGTGTGTGTGTGTGTGTGTGTGTGTGTGTGTGTGTGTGTGTGTCTGGAGTGGTGGTGTTCAACTGGGCTGTGCAGAGGAGCTGTACATGTCTGGTGGTGACCTGTCTGTGATAGAGATGTGTGTGTTTGTATGCACACAATGAATCCATGTGGTTGCCCTACACAGGGCTATTTTGGACAGCCGTGAGCCATACATGGCAGGATGTACAGTTCACCATCTCCCATCAGGGACATGGGAACTGGTTCTGCCAGGAGTCTCACTGGCACCACCAGGCCCAAGGCCATTTGCAGTACTACTCCCCAATGCTGACTGCTGTCTGCTGGATCCACATCCCTGATGAGACTGGCCATGACCATGTGCCCATGGCCTGCTCCGGTGTGCTGTGGACAGCACCCTCCCTTCAGTAGTGCTGGTGGTACTGCCATTACAGGAGTGTGAATGTGCATGACCATGTGGGCTCTCAGCTGATCTTGTTGCTGAACTACATCCACATGGCTGATGCCCTACTCCCACCACATGATCAAGCACAGACATTGCACAATCGAGCAGTGACAATGTCTCACCCCACCGTTTATCCATGACATTGGCAAAATGATGTAGAGCATCACAAATGCCGTGGAGGGTGTCACGCATGGCTGGAAGCACTGCATTCATGACTGTGAGCATCTGTCTGGTGTTGTGGTCAGTATGCGCCTGTGCCTCCATGATGGACCATAACATGCTTCTGGTGACACCTGTTGTGACACTTGAAAAAAAGGGCTTGTTGGGCAGCAGCCTTCTGTTGAGCACTCCTGTCCAACTGCCTGTATTTGACCTTGCCTGCTGTCTGGTTATGGCTAGTGTCTACACTCACACTTGCCATAGTCACCACACTAGCCTGTTCCATGCCACCACTCTCCTACTGTCCACTATCTACTGGGGACTGGGTATGTGTGGGCATACTGACTGTGTGCGAGGACATTGTGGGTGAAAGTGGGATACCAATGAATGGCACAGATTCAGCCCTCGACAACCTCACCTGTACCTCACTATGACCACCATCATCATCAGAGTCTCAGGTTGTGAGGGGGAGAGACACAAAACCCCATGTTCACCTGTGAGGGGAAGACAACATATGTAAATTAATACCCTGCAGTATAATGTTTGCTAATACACACACACACACACACACACACACACACACACACACACACACACACACACACACACACACACACACACACGCACTCCTGGTGAAGTCTGGCACAGCTTTGCTACCTATCGGCCCTTCAGCCCAGACTTTATGGTGGTTCTGATTGCCTCAATCCATTTCTTTAACAGCCACTGTAAGGCCCTCAACAAAGGATGACAAATCCTACTGTGCGATGGGCCTATTAGCAAAATGGTAAGTGTGACCAAGACCAAGGCTATTGGAGTGAGCTATACAGTGTCACCTAGTGCATATGTAAGTACTGTAAGAGCTGACTTACTGCTATATAGAACAGACACAATGACAAGGTTTAATGATATGTAATAATAACTAATGAAGGAACAAGAGAATACTCTGTCAATGCAGTACCTATACAGTTCAGACTCACAGAGATTCATTTCAGACAGCTCTGCAGGACAGTCTGCAATACATACAGGAAACATGTAAAGTACTAGGTGCATAGGTTCCTAGGATGATACTAGGCTATTGGCCTGTATACCCTCATAAGCCTTGCCCAGACTTTTGCCCATGTCCCTTCAAAGTCAGCACCTGCTTCCCCTGTCCAACTGGGACACACGCAGGATCCCAGGGGTGTCTTTTCTGTTTCCCATGCAGTTGTCCAGCTTCTTCATGAGAGCTATATAGGTAGTCTGCTAGACATGGGAAGGGAGTATATTTTACAGACAGTGTATTGTGTGGGATACTAATCTATCCCGCCAACAAGTACTATTTATTTCCCAGAACACATGAGGGCCTTGCATGTGGGTTCCGTGAGTGGGGCTTGTCTTACAGATATGCAGAAATGCCATCAAGGCTGGTTTGGAAATGGCCTTGTATGCCAGACACAGGTCGCCTATGAGCAGTCTGTATAAGACTGAGTAGAGGGACAGGGCTTTTAGCCTATCTGTATAGGATAGGTGTTGCAGACCCTGGATATGCCTGGTCAGGAACCTCTGTGGTCTCTGCAGCTGCTGCATTTGCTTGGCAAGGTACATGCCAAAGGAGCCATTGTACTCGGTAATGGCTCTGATAAGGGTGGGTACAGGGATGTTGTGGCCTCCTGGTTCCTGGATGACATACCCTTATTTGTGAGGTGGGCCATGTAGACAGCCTTCCATACAATGGTGCCAACTTGGTGGGAAACTGTCAGGTTGCTATCAACCTTGGTGCACAAGTTGCCTCACACCTGATTGCATGCTCAGTACATTATTATTACTGTCATAATTAGTGTGGATGGCATCTACCACAACAGGTAAAATGATGCATTTCCTGGCATTCAGTTTGAGGTAATGCTTCTGGCACCAGTCATTAATTTGGGTAAGGGCCTATTGGAGGATGCTCACATCAGTAGGTGAATGTAAGACAGTGGCCAGCTTGCAGTCATCTGTAAACCTGGCCAGCCACAGACCACTGTTTTTGTCTTGAAACTCAAAAACATTTATCTCAAACAGTAGAGGCCCCTAGACTGATCCTTGGGGGACACCGCTCTTTAAGTGTCTACTACTAGAGGTGGCTTCCACTACTTTGACTGAGTGGATACCATCATTGAGCTAGTTAGCTACCCATCTGGTAACATACAGGTTGATGCCTAGCTCTGTAGGCTTATGTGTCATGGCTGACTGGGGATTATTGTCAGAGGTTTAGGCTAGATGAATATAGGCAGTGTGTACCATTTCCCCTCGTCATTGTGTTTGTTGACCACTTCAAAGAAGTCAGCCAGGTTTAACAGGCCTGATCTCCCTTTAGCAATATCACACTGTGTGGGTTCAAGCATTTTGAGGTTGCTGATGTCCCTGTTTATAAGGTCCATGGTAATGCCTTGAATGCCCTTGCAGATCAGGCTAGTTAGGTCAGTGGATTGCTCCACCTTTGTGTAGAGGGATGACAGTGGCTGTTCTTTGTACAGATGGGATGACCCTAGTGCTCAGGCTTTGGTTGACTACAGTGTGTAATGGAGCTGACAGCTCATGCCTGAGTTCATGTAGGATGCAGCCAGGGATGGTATCAGGCCCCATGGAGACTTCAGTTTGTTGCCTTTGAGAGGGCATTACAGACCTGTGTCCTGCTGATGAGGGGAGGGGGCAGGTGCTTTGCATGTACATGTGTACTGATGGGGGGACAGGGGGGTGATGTTTTCACTTAACCTGTCTGCAGCAGTTTGGCTATATCTGTGCCATATGTGTATGTGGTGTTATTGACCACCACTACAGAGCAGATGTGAGTGCTGCCTCTGAGATTGCAGACATATGTGAGGAAGGCCTTGTGATTGGCCTTGGTGGATGTGTCCAATTTGTACTCAAAGTTAGCCTTAGGATAATTCACCTGTAACCTTATTTGCTTGTTCAGACAAAGGTGCCATTGCTCCCAATTTGGCACCTGCTCCTTCTTGGCCCTCTCCAGCAATTATTTCCACCTATTATGGAATTTGTGTATTGCTGCTGTCCATCACAGAGATTTACTCTACCTTGAGGGAGATGATTTTGTCCTGTCAGGTGTTGCTGTGTCCATACAGCTATTTATGTGGTCATATGGTATTGTGGTGTTGGCTTGGACACTACTGCTATTTCCAGCTGATGGGACAGTGGCTGTAAAGCTACTTATACCTGCTGTGAGGGGATGTATAGTCAGTTTTGGAATGTGTTCTTTGTTTGACCCTGACAACAGGGGGGCAGGGGATATGATGACCTCAAAAGTGATGACTATTTGGTCAGATCTTACCAAGGAGGAAGACACTGTAGAAGTGCTACAGTGGCTACTCATGGTGGTTAGGACTAGGTACAGGATATTTTCATCTATTGTAGGGGTGATGACCAGCCGATCCAATCCATTGGCATTAACAAAGCTGAGGAATCTCTGTGTGTTCATGTTCAGGTAGAATAGGTCATGCACACTATGGTTGGGTAGTTAAAGTCACCCCAGGAGCAGGGTAGAGGGTTGAATCTTGACAGTTTCAAGCAAGTCCAGATAGGTGTAGTGGGTGTCCTGAGTCATGGTTGGAGGTCTGTAGCTAACTATGATTTGAATAGGTGTTTTGTCAACAGTTAACTGCACTTGAGATGTCTCATGTGTCATACTGTTTGACCAGCCTGGAGGTGTGTATGTGTATGATAAAGTTTAAAACTCTACCTCCTTTGGCTTTGCAGTCCTCCATTTAGGGTCTAAACGTATGGTAGGAAGAGTAACCTGGTGAGGTTAGTGTGCTCTCCACAGCTTCAAACCAGGTTTCAGTGACTGCACAAATGTCAACACCCTCCAGGACAAGGAACACTTGCAACAACTTTAGTTTCATGCTAAGACTCCTAGCATTTAGCAGCATTATCTTTACATTTCATTATAATAAGGTTTCATGCTGGTAATTTTCTGCTCATGACTTTGCCTACAAACTGCACTATAGGGAAAGTAAGTGCCTATGCCAGAAGCCTTAAGCACAGGGGAGACAGATGAAGGCCATTTCTGGCAAAGCATTGTAGTCTGTCAATCATGTACTGTCATGTGATTGAGACAGCAAGGATTCCAGGCTCTTAATGTGACTGCATCTCTCACAGATTGTGTTCCTAGGTGATAGTAGCACACAGTTGCACAGTTATCTGCATACATAAGGTAGTAGCTATACTGTGTCAGGATGCCCATATCAACTGGACTAGCATGAGAAAGCACAGGAAAGCACAGGGAATTGTCTGTCCATGGTTATCAGCATCCGTGGAAGAGAGGTCAGGGATACTGGAGTGGGTACTATCTGAGGATAGCACCTATAGGTGTGAGTATGGCTAGATAGAATCAAGACAGTACCTGCAAGCGAGGGCCTCACTCACACCGGAGTGCAGGTCAGGGAAAGACATGCAACTGCGATACCTCTCAAAGTGTTAAAGCTGCACAAAGGCACAAAGCCATGCACATGCTGGATTTAAATACCACAACAATGACGGTAAAATAGGAATACTAGGAGTGACCGATCAACCCTTGCCCCTGAGCTCTTAGCACAACATCCTATGGCAGACCAGTGCCAACTAGTTTACCTACTCCCAGTAAGTGCAGGCAGACCCTGGACAATACTGGATGGTGTAGCAGGAAACACAAGAGTCACACAAACAGAAGTGACTGCAACATAGCCTGTATGTAACCAGACTATGCTAAAGATATTTAAAATCTTTTTAGGTCGGTGTAATACATGTGAACAGATACACACTTAAATATGACAATAGCAAACAAGAGCAAACGGATTTCAATGGATTAATCAGTTAACCAATAGTAAAGCTCAGAACAGAGCCCTGTTTCAGCACTCTTCAGTCACACAAACTTCTAACTGCACACTCCTGCCAGTAGGGTACAGAGGAACCCACTCCAAAAGAGATAGCCTGGAGTACTGCTCATGTTATAGAAATAAAGCTATATTCAGCAGGTGAGGATGTAGTGAATGCAACAGCAAACAAGGCGTACCAATGTCAGAAAAATACAGTTCAAATTAGCAGTCACAATGAGCCTTTAACCAGCCAGTTGTAGCTCAGAAGGGAATAATGTAGCCTCTCCTCCCACAACAGTGCAGCCCACAAACCTACTTCATGTAAAACAACTAGCCTGAACCCCATGTGCTTAAACGCACAGCCTTAGCATAACAGAATTACATCAGGCTACTGACAAGCAGTAATACATGCAGCAGAATAAGTGCAATTGAGTCATTGTAACAACAGGCAGGGACAGCAAATTGAGGTAATATGGTTGGAATAGACAGAAATACAGTAACATGTTTTTTGTTTATGGGTTACGTGGGAAAGGGTGAAACACGATAATGCCTGGTTGAGAAACAAAGGGGGTGGGATGGGGTGGGCCCTCCATAATGATACCTGTCTACTCAGCAGGATAAGCTGATGAGATACAACTGGCATGTGTGTTCAAAATGAGATGTGTAGTAGGGGCAGCCAGGTCACATGCCAACAAATAGTTGAACACAACAAGGGGGAACCATTACAACTACAGCAGAACAGAAAACTTGTGACAAAACTAATGTAATACTGCAATATGATACAGATTATGTGTGACCAAAGCATTACTAAAGATTGCCATATAGATGTAAACAATGTCACATTTGTTTAGTTCCTACACAACATTCAAAGTTGTTTGTGTGTGACAGGTCTGGAAGTAATAATCTACATTAATGCTGTGTTATGGCATATTACATCAGTGTTTCTCACCTGCCTTCATTTCACAGGCTAACAGCACAGGCTAACAGCAAATATACTTGTATGCGTCAGTTATACATATCTGTCTGATGTGTGTGTAGCACTGCAAGTCATAACACAGTTAAACACTCTTCCCATTTCAACTTAGCAATTATAAACAACCTAGTAATTATTTATGCTTGAAGGCAATACAACAACCTGTAGGTGTAGACATTTATGTCTGTTTGGTGCACTGGAACTAAGATAACACATTTGTAAAACAAGTACAGCCTATTTACGTGATATTTTGCAACTCATGTCTGTATGTTTGAGGCTTCCAGCTTCTACTATTAATACATGCATGTGCACAGGTAATACTTGATATACATTTCTGTTCTTTGTCAGTATGCACACTATGTTTACACTCTTGCCGCTCAGTCATACCTCTCAACCTATTAGAGCAAGACATCTGGACAAAGGCCAGAAATAGTGACACTATAAATCCAGCTGTAACACACTTCCTTGCTAGCAAAGTGAGTTTCACATTCAAAGGAATACTCTGAAGGATATTATATCTGACATTCAAATGTATGCTATTAAGTTATGACTTCAATCTTTACTGGGTTGCCAGTGATTTGCCAGACAAAATACAACTGCATGAGGCATTGACTACAAATATGAGGCAAACATGCAATCAGTCTGCAAACTCTGGACAGTTGAAAGGTATGAGCTCAGTATATAACATACAGTTCAACAAACACTTCTGTGCCAGTTGTTTACTATGCGCATACCCTATATAGGTCTCTTACATTTGTAAGACAAGCATATTTATCATAGTAGCATTCACAGGTGACATATGAATATTTACAACATCCCAGGTAGCTGGCCTAGCAGTGTCTCAGTCAGTATTGGACAACAGACACTCCAGTAGTAGCCATATGTGAGCTGACCTTTGCAGGGGTGACTTAGGGGCCAGAGCTGTGATCTATGTCACTGCAGACAGAGCCAGCAGGAATGGCTGTAGGTGCTGGACAGCAACATGTGAGTCAAGCAAGTCTTGCTGAGACCTATTGTTTAACTTCCTATCTCACATTATTGCATCCCCCCTTCTGCATTCAATTGCATGCTTAATTGATTGACATACCTGTTATAGTGCTGAAGAGTTTTCTCAGAACAATGCAAATGTTTAGGTTTGTGTAGTCACAGTCTGTCTTTGTGTAGAAAGGTTCAGACCTGTTTTGCATAGGCAGCAACTTGCCTTTTGTAGGTAATGCTCATGCGCAGGTGATGGCCTGTGTACCAGTTGGTGTCTCTCACTTGCTAATTGCATCCAGAACAGCTGTGTTGTCTTTCCATTAGCCAATGCCATAGCAACACAGTGCTATAATTAAGTCCTTCATTTGGGCCTTGCCCCTTTTTCTTGCCTGTGCGAAGGCCATTATGGAGGTGTGGGGGCTACAGCTTCACAGAAGGTAGGTGGAAATACCTCTTAGAACAAGAAATGTGGAGAAAGCCCAACAAAATGGGGGGCAAAGTTCAAGAAATGGGTTCAGACTGTAAGTAAGTATTACTATTATACACTTAGAAGATTGCTAGATTAACAGGGTTTGTCTGGACATGCATTTTCTGCGTGATTTGATGTCTGACAGTGATATGTCTATGACATACCTCTCAACTGTCCAGATTTCCACAGAATGTCCAGAGGTTTGCCTCTTATGTTTGGTCTGTTCCTCAGACAGTTTCTGTTTTTGAGCAATCAGTAGGATAATTTGAGGATTGATGTCACTAAATGTTGACATCCATTTGTGTTTCAGACTTCATATCCTTCAGAAAAGTTATGCTACAACAAACCCTGTAACACAAGCAACTGTTTCAGTTTGCAACACCATTATGTAAGATATGTCCCTATTTTCGGCCCCCTGTTCCCCAGGTATGTCACGCTTTGTCCAGATGTATTGCAGTAAGAGGTTCAGAGGTATGGTATATCATTATTTAGTAACTTCACTCCTGATATCATCCCAGTGATTTAGCAGACTCCCAGAAGTGTTATGAGGCAGTGGCCATAAATATGGTCCCACACCCTCGACATTCTGTGGAAATCTGTACAGTTGAGAGTTATGTATGTCTGGCCATTGTTACCAGATTGTCAAGATTGTGTAGCAGTGTAGTGTATAAATGTTTGTTGATCTGTGTAGGAAGAGGGGAAGATATGAGCATAATAGATTCTTTTCTATCTAACTGTGCATGCCGCTGCAGCTGCTGGTGGTCTATCAGCTGTATATGTTTGTAGGGGCAGACTGAGAAATGTCCTGTAACACCTCAGGATTCCCAGTGCACTGTGACTTGGGGCAGTATATGTAGGTGTAGTGTGTGACTGGCAATCAGGATATGTTTGTTCTAACAGTCATTATACCATAGAGTTCAGTTGGGGTACTGGTATGTTGCTGTGACTGTGGTGCAAATGGTTGTGGATGGACAATTTTTCACCGATGTCTACTTTTCCTTAAGGTTACATCCCTGTAGTGCATGATATATTTGCAAATGCATGAGTAATTCCCCAGAGCTGATTTGGGGTTGTGTTGTGTTGGTTTCACTGCAGTTCAGAAGGTGCTGGGTGACATGGTTGGCAGCTCTCAGTGTTTTTTCCCTTCTGTTACATGACTGCAGTCATATCTCTCCACTGTCCAGATTTCTATACACAGTCCAGATGCGTAGCTCATATTTTTTGGTCTGTTCCCCATAACAGTTGTGGGTTTCTGACAAATCACTGGGATGATGTGAGCATTGACATCACTAAATGATGACAATCATTTGTGTTTCAGACCTGAAATCTATCAGAAGATATATATTAAAACAAAACATGATACTCTATCAAACGTCTAAACTTCTAACAGTCATATTTCAAATACATCCCTATTGTTTGGCCTTTATCCTCCCAGTTTGTCAGGCATTTTGCTGATGTTCTGCAGTAAGAGGTTAAGTATATATATAGATATAGATAGATATAGATATATATGGATATAAATATATATACATATATGTATATATAGACATATATATATATGCATATATATATATATATATATATATATATATATATATATATATATATATATATATATATATATATATATATATATATATATATATCTATATGTATATAACAGTACTAATGCCACAGGTTTTTCCCTAATGTTGGATGACCATCCTGCATGATATATTTACTGAAGCATTTCTAATTCTCACAGCTCATGTGCAGTAGTGGTAGCTTCTGTGACTGGAGTGCAAAGGGTCTTGGGTTTAAGGCTTGCCAGGGATGTGTATTTTTCCCCTTATGTTAAATGACCTTAGTGCATGATATGTTTGTAAAAGCATTACAGATCCCTACAGCTCAGATGATGTAGTGTTACGTCGCTGTGATTGTAGTGCGCAGAGTCCTGGGTTTGAGACTTGGCAGAGCTGATTATTTTGTTGCTGGGCAGAACAAGGGCTGATGGAGACAGAGTGATTAAAGCACTTTTAAGCAGTTGTAAGTGGGTTTGCGTTGTTTTGCATGAAGCTAAGCAATGTTAACAGAAGTTTAAATCCTCTTAGCTTAGTTTAGCAGCACTTATTCCCACTTACACCTGGACTAATTTTAAATAAAGAACAGAAAAAAGGTTGATAGGAAAGTGGTGAAATGAGGGCAAGCAGGGGGTGAAACATTAGGAAGACCAGCTAGGGATGTGCAGGATGGGTTTTGGAAAGGACCATAGCTCTACATTTCTACTGCAGTTACAGCTGTGACTAATATGGAACATTTGGAATTTACAGCCTCACACCCCACAGAGAGGGGTGTTGGCAACATACATTTGTACAGTAATTTGAGTGTTAATTGATTTACGTCACTGGACATGGGGAAAATGTAGAGATAAATATGGGGCAATAATTTTTTGGCATGACAGATGTCCTTTTTTTATTAAGGTGAGAGTGGGATATTGGGGAAGGGCTGTAGGTATGTTTGGGGAGATAGGTTGGGAAGGATTGGTTGCATTCACAGACAGACAAGACGCACAAGACAGCAGACAGGGGTGGTATATAACACATGAGGGGGGTAAACCCCTTGGACAGGGAGGGTGGTTGGGAATCAGAGGCCCATAAGCCCCCAAATGGATACAGTGGGACTGAGGTCCCCACACATGGGCAGTCACCACTGCACTTTCACGGCCCCGAAGGTGGCTGTGCTGGGGGCTGGACAACAGGGGCAGTCTACCCCTCCAGGTGCACCAGGCGGCCCTCCATGTGGTGCAGCCATCCATCCAACTCGGAGCGGATGATGCTGCATACCACACCCCACAACTTGAGGTGGGTGACAGGCTCCTCTCCACGGCTACACCCAGGGTAGGATGGGCCCCATCCCCTGAGGCAGTTCCACCTGAAGGTGGTGCAGGACCAGTGCTGGAGGAAGTTCCAGGTTGGGTCCTAGATGTGCTGGGGCCTGGTGCCATGGCCAGATGAGGCTGGACAGGCAGATCCACTGGTATCTGCCTTTCCAAACATGCTATGGTGTTGAGGTTTTCCAAGGTATATTGGTTAGTCACGAACAAAACATTTCAAAATTAGTTATAACAGCATGCATGGGTGTTCCAATTAACCCAAACCAACAGATCTGAAACAGTTGCATAGCAAACAGAGCACATGCATAAATGGAACAACAGTAAGCATTGTAACAGCATGCCAGTTATATTGACGGCAACAGGCCGCCAACAATGGTATTTGAACAAGGTATGTTAATATGCAACCAATTAAATATATGAACAGTAATAGAACAAAAGTCCCAACATTATGTTTTGAGAAAAACATACCCATAGTATATGAATAATAATTAGTGATGCAGATGAGGGTTGGGGGGAGAGAAAAAAGTCCATTAACAACTGTATAGGCTTCTATTTTTCACAACAGTACTGCTCAATACTCTACAGGTCTGCCCTTACTTTACATCTACCTATGGTCCATAGCTTCTGTAGCACATACATACCTGTTAAACTGTTAACCTGCAATGGTATGGGGCAGACTGAGACAACTATGGTTACATTACTGGGGGGCTTGTACATGTCAGGGTCACATATCTGACAAAGAAGGGGTACCCTGCACTGATGTTGTGTGAGTCTGCTACTGGCATACTTCACCTGGATTCCTATCTGTGTCCAAGGTAATTGGCAGCAGTGACCACTAGCCATGACAGTGTGACACTAGAGAGACATGTATTGGGAAGAGTGCATGGTATATGTACCTCTCCTGCTGTCATTTGGAGGCATGGGGTTGGACAGTGGGACAGTTGTACACAGTTTATTGGTATACCCTTCATACAACTACTACAAACATTTCTTTACCTATAAAACCTGTGGAGAAAATATATGTTACAACTATCTGACTGTTTCTACAAATATTCAGGATTTTCTTGAGTGTATATATGCACACATCTCAGTACCACTCACTGGATTCAAACCATGTCTGGGTGTGCTAAAATGAACAACAAGGCTATTTCTCATCACACTGAGCTACTGGGGAAATGCTGTCTCTTGTTTGACTTTTTTCTGCTTATTATTCTGTGGGTTAGACAGCCTGACCTTGTAATCCTGAGATTCATGCATGACAGTGTACTGTGTATTAATCCTTTAAAATAATACAATCTGGAAAGCAAAGGTTAACACAAGGCAATGCTTCAGGGGACACACTATAATACATTAGACATTAATATTCAGGGTTCAGATCTTAGTGCATAACATCTGACATATTTCATTTATATCTTGTTTTACAGCTCCACAATCTACTGTTTTGCATAATAGCTGGTTCTCAGAACAACCTCAGTTAATTCATGCTGTCAAAGCCATATTTGCTGTGAAGAACCTGTACACATTCTATTTCTACAACAATATACAGGAATGGTACAAGTCTTTATTTTACTTATACGACACAGTGCTTTACTACTGCATATCCTGTAGATCAATATTAGTCTGGCAAACTTTTATTTATTCATTAGACAAAGAACACACTACACCTACTGGCAGTAAAAAAAAAATACTCCTTATTTATTTCACTATATACTGCAAGATAGATCTGTACTCACTTGCCTGTTGGTGCAGCCTTGTCAGTCTGTCTGCATGGGCCTTGATACTGATACCACTCTCCGCTGCAGCTATAGGGGAAAAAAACATTATGCATACCTGTCTAGCACATACTCAGGCTATAATTTAGTACAGCTATGGATGAGATGCTTACAAACTATTGGAGCATTCCATGCCTGTGTATCTTGGATCCACTGAGCCAAGATCACCCCCTTCTTATGCTTTAGGTCATCATACTGATGCCGTACCTGCTCACAAGTTTGGGGGATTCCAGTGGCACTGGTGAGGTCATGTACCAGATGGTCCCAGGCCTGCACTTTGTACTTAGAGCCTGGTACTGGCCCTGCAGCAGTCTGTCATCATGGTGTTCTACAAGGAGTCCAGCCATCACCCTGGACTCCAGAATGCCCCAGCACTGCACCTAAAAGGGCGTTCCCTCTCCAACACCAGACATGGTTCCTGCAGAGATCAAACTACAACAGGTTATGACTGTATTCCTGCCTGTGTGGTTTAAATAAGGTCATATTCCTGCCCTTTGCTGTCATTGGGCCATTTTGAAAATGCTAAGTTCAGCTAAGTGGTGTGCAAATCTGCTAAGCTGAGTTGAACAGTGCTTAAAGAGGTAAATGCTGAGCACTGATTAACAGTGTGCAAATCCGCTTAGCTGAGCTGACTGCTGCTTAGTATTTGTATAAGCAATGCTTAAATCAGCTAAGCAGAGCTGCTAACCACTGCTCAGTTTTCATTTTAAAAAATATCAGGATTGTAACTTAATTGATCATTACTAAAATATGATTATGTGTATATGATTTACCAAACACAAAGCACAAACCAGGCACCTGACACAAGGAGGTTAAAAAATACAAAAATACTCTGCAGTAAATGAAGCAAACAGCTATTTCTCGTTGGCTTCTTGTGCTGGGTGCCTGGTTTGTGCTTTATGTTTGGTTTCTTTGACACCTTACCTCCTTTGGCTTTTGTGGTTCCTTGTGTCAGGTGCCTGGTTTGTGCTTTGTATTTGGTTCCTGGTTTCTTTGGCACCTTTCCTCCTTTGGTTTTTGTGTATATGATTTACTTTACATGACGTCCCTCTATGTGCTTTCATTACGTTACCTTGGGGTGTGACTATACTGTATGGGACACTTGTGCATACATGGGTGATTTCACATGTTATATGCACTCAAACTTCCATTTTGAACCAGCTACACTACTCTGGTTAACAAATATCAATTACTACATAATTAAAAAAAAATTAACAATGCTTTCCTATGTAAAAATTAAGGACCTGTCTTAGTACTCGAACTGTGAACTGCTGCATGCAAAGCCAGGACTCTAACCACTATGCTATTTCACCATTAAAGCTCTGTGCTATACTTTTGTATTTAGCCCCTATGAGATATTTAAGCAATGTTGAGCAGAGGGCCATAACGCACAAACCTGCTTAGCTATGCTTAAACTTTACTTGAAACAGAAAAAAGATTAATAAAAGCACTTTAATTGCCTGTATCAATACTCCTTGTAAGTCATATTTGGTAGTGCACTACCTGGCATTCTATCAACTGTCTAAGTCTGTATGAGCAATATCAAGATTGAAGTCACTACATAATGGCATACATTTGAGTTTCAGACTTCTAATCATTCCCTATATGTTATGTTGATACAGACTCTGTTCCTCTATCAACTTTCTAAGTTTATGAGAGCAATATTTATAATGTGTCCCTATTTGTCCCACCATCATTTTAGGCTTTGTCCAGTTTTTTGCTCTGAGTGGTTGAGAGGTATGTTCACCATCATTTTAGGCTTTGTCCAGATTTTTGGCTCTGAGAGGTTGAGAGGTATGCCCCCTATCATTTTAGGCTTTGTCCAGATGTTTGCCTCTCAGAGGTTGAGAGGTATGTCCACTGTCATTTTAGGCTTTGTCCAGATTTTTGCCTCTCAGAGGATGAGAGGTTGCCTCCCCCCTCATCATTTTAGGCTTTGTCCACATTTTTGCTTCTAAGAGATTCAGGCGTATGGTGAAACTGCCATATGGCACTTTCCCAATGCAGGGGGTGTGTGACAGTACCTATAACACACCCCCTACATTGCTTCCTATTTAATTTTCTGCTTTCAGTGTCCACGGACACTAAAAGCAGTTAGAAAGTGCCGTACGGCATTTTCAGAGTGAAGTGGTGTGTTCGATGTGCGAGCACTATTGAAACACACCCCCTGCACACCTTCACTGTTCGTGTCTGCACAGCAGTTCTCAGTAGCACACCTTCATTAATATGTAAGGCATGTTGCTGTTCCGGCTATGCAGAAGTAGACACCATTCACTCCGTGTAGGAATAACACTATTCCTACACAGAGTTTATTGAATCCCGGGGACAGTGTACTCCTTCCCAGAGTGACATCCTGGGTATTAAAAGAAGATGAGGAAAAAACTACTCACAGACTAACCAAGAAGGTTTCCAGTAATTCAAAAAGAAACAGACCAATCTATGATATTTGTTTTAGAAACTCCCACTGACTGCATTTGTCCTTCTGATAGCTTTCAATCTGAGGGTGTTTATGATACGCCAGAAAGTCTAAAATAAATATTTTTTTATGGTTATCCTCTTTCTGACTGGATATACACAGTGTTAAATTAGGTGAAAAATAAGGATTGAGTTCATAACATGCCTTACACATCCACTGAATAGTGATTAGGTGACTTAGAGTGATGTGTCACAGAGTTAATTTATAACTTAGTAAGAGGCAATTAGTGCCATGATAACCATTTAATTAGGCAATCTACCTACCCAAATGGCACTACCTATGAATAGAGTGGTGGCCCATGGTTATGGACCTGAGATCTATGAATACCAGTAGCATGCAAGTAGCATGAATGCAAATATACATGTCCACATGTACAACATTGCACCACTGTGAGAACTGTAGAGAGACATAATTCATGTCTGTCAGCAAACTCACTACTGATTTAAATATAAAGAGGGAGAAAAGACAACACTTTTCCAATAGAATGTAGCTCAGTTTTTCTAACTTCTCGGTCTCTTATTTAATTGGGGTTAGCTTCAAGCCAGGGATAAGCAACTCAAATGGAGATTCTTATTTTTGTCCCCTTCCTGCTTGCTGACCATCACAGCCTGTCTCAATCAGCTGGCCTATTTGTTCCCTATACAACTAAATGACAGCTGACTGAGAAAGACCATCACTGAGGTTGCCATCAGGGTTGTTCAGGTTGTTTTTGCAAATTATGATCCCAACCACACTGTGCATATCCAGTAACCTGCTCAGGATATGACATACAATGGGGTAGAATGAGGGTGTGTCACCCACTTTTCCAGGTGATGTAGCCCTTCAGAACAGCCCTACTCTCCTAAAGCCAGTCCTCCTGTAGGGTGTCTGATCTTTGTTGTGTATTCATCAGTTGGACTCTGCACTCTCGGTAGGCACTCCCATACCCTGAGGAAAGGAACAGGCAGAAGTATGTCACTTCTCTCCCGCATGAGATTCAACAGGTGGTTTAGCTGCTAATTTTGATCCTGGGTCAACTAGATCATAGTCAGGGCTCCATCCCTCTATGGCAAAGGAGTTTACAGAGAGTTGTATTTAAATTTTTACTTCTCCAATACTTATTCTGATTGCATTTTGCTTACTAGTTTGTTACTTTGTGGAATGAGTGAGGGATATTTTTAATGTGAGGTGACAGGTAATTCTATACTACTGTTTGGTTGTATCAAATGTTATACTCAGCCAGTGCCACAGTTGGCTCATCTAGTTTGTGATGCTGATCCCTGAAGTACCATCCTGCTCACTCAGCTATTCAAGTGAAGAGTAAAGCAAAGGGACTTCAGGTTTTACTGGAGAAAGCCAATGCTTTCTATGTCAGCCAAATCCATGCCTCCTCAGCTATTTATGTAAAGAAAAAAAAAAGACTTCAGCTTTTACCTTAGAAAGCCGATTAGCTTGAAATTCATGCCCCCCAGCTCTTCAGATGAAGAGCGAAAAAAAAATGTGAACTGAATACCTTTCTGTTCTGGCATTTGAGTACTTAATAAAGAATGCAGGAACTCTCAATCTCACCCCCTAACACTTTGTGCCTGAGTCAGATGCTCCCCTCACCCAACTCTTCCTCTGCTACTATACTTTACTCTTCCGTAAGTGACCAAGGTGAAATTCCTCAAGCATCAGTAGCCCAAAGAAAAAAAATGCTGAAGTGCATAACCTTGATCACTACTTTCCACAGGAAATTATTGCTGGTGCAATTTCTAAGTGCACGCTAGCAGTGTGTGTGTGTATATATATATATATATATATATATATATATATATATATATATATATATAGTTCCCCTTCAAAACATCTAAAACTCATAACATCTAAAATCAAAACATCGAGACCATAACATCTAAAATCCTTAACATCTAAAAACCATAACATCTAAAATGTATAATAGCCCTGCGTAGCATCCTGCCATCACCCAGAATGACACCACAGTACAAGGACAAAATGACTGACTTTAACAATTGGCTAAGCTTCTGGTGTCATTCTAAGGGAAGCCAGTATCTGTCTGCCTGGGATGACATGATCAACAGACCACGCTGCTTTGCCAGAGATGGCCTGCACCTGTCGCCCTTGGGATTCCAGATACTGGCAAAGGCTCTCACCACCACTATAGTGCCTTTTTTAGGCAAGGTTCAAATGACAAATTCACCACTGTAACAGGTACAAGCAAGCGAAATCTGAGGGTAATGCTACTCAATGCTAGAAGTCTAAACCTCAAAATACACTCACTCGAGGCACTCCTTAAAATGGAGAACATTGACATCTGTGCAGTGACAGAGACCTGGTTCAAAGCTCCAGAGAGCACCCCTGAGTTACCAGGCTATAATTCATACCACACCTTTCGGCCACCAAACCCGGACCGAAACACTAAAGGTGGAGGCGTGTCCATATTCATTAAGGATATCCACACCTCCAAGCTAGTTGCTCAGCATAATGCATCCGAGATTATCCAAGTTCAACTAACTCTGGCAAAACCACAATCCAGATTGTAGCCTGCTACAGACCCCCCACCATGCCCCAGGATTCCCACTCCTCTTTTCTTGATACACTGGAAAATATTAAGGTACAACCCAACAATCTAATAATGGGTGATTTCAACTACCCTACCATTAACTGGGAAAACTACTCATGTACCAACTCTTTTGCTCAACGCTCTGAAATCAACAATTCCAACGCTTTGGATCAACTTATCCACACCCCCACCAGGGGCAGCAATATCCTAGACCTGGTCATCACCAACATGGGTGACCGGTGTTCCACACCAGCGGTCAGCTCCTCGTTGGTCAGATCCAACCACAAGCTAATCACCCTAGACATCCACATCCCGCTCCCACCCCCCATTAGGAAAACAACCATAAAAAATTTCTCCAAAGCCAACTTCACGCTTCTTAAGACAGAAGTGGCAAACTTCATGACACCCATGCAGATGGGCAATAGAGGTACGACTGCTGAATCCTACACAAATGCACTTTATAAACACTTACACGAGTGCATGGATCGTGCTATCCCTAACAGAACCAAGATGCTATCCTCGAAAAAAAGGAAGCCAACCTGGTGGTCTTCTGCCATAAACAAACTCTACAACAGAAGAAAGAAACTGTTGCAAAAAAAGAGTAAAATCCCATGATTGGAGGAACTCCCTGGTCAGCCTCAGTAAGAAGCTGAGATCCCTCATAAAATCCTCCAAAGCTAGTTATGAAAACAAAATTGCCACTGATTCTAAAGACAACCACAAAGCATTCTATAGTGTCAGAAAAATATGTATTAATGTGTGTATTAGTAATATGCTTAGTGCATTTAGAGCTTCAAAAGAGTTAACACATTTATTCTATTTCATACTGTATAAATCTGTACAAACTGCGGATGCTTTCTGACCTTGTATTGTTAGCTAAAATCTTGCTTGTGCCTTGGAAATTTACTGAGAAGCAGATGATTTCTGCTTATGTTAGGAAAATAATGAATAGAACAATACTACTTGTATGAAGCTTAGACAAGAAGTTCCGTTTGTGCTGTGAGAAAATACACAGCTGTAGAAGCTATAGATAATTAGGACAAAGCCTGTTTGAAAATATGAACTGCAATCAGCATTTGCTTGTATCTGAATTAGAAGAGTACCTTGAAATGTAACACTGTACAATGGAAGCTTGTAAATGAATTAGAGCCCACCAAGGCCAGTTTGTTTTTCTCAAAAGTTTCTCACAAATCTAGTCATGTCAGCAGAAAATCTGAGTAACATCTGCTGTAGAACAATACTGGAAGTTGTGTTTGATTACGTCAGCCATAGAAGGCCATGTCTTGTAAAACAGTATAAGAATAAACGTACTTCCTGTTAGTAGTTAGACAAATCCTTGTATTTGCATGTTTTTGTCTCCTTGCGGCAAGTAAATAAATATACCTTAACTGAACCTTACGTGTATTGGTCTTTGAAGTTTTTTCCTTTGACAGATTGGTCCTTCGGACCGGAAACCCTCACTTCACCTCGGATCAGACAGGCCAGGTGGCTTGAAACCATACGGGGAAGAAACCACGTCGGTTCTTCTTAGTTGAAAAGCCCTCCGACTGAATTTTCGTACAAAAGAGGCCAGCCACTTTCTGATCTGCGACTGAAGGACAGGTTTACTCGAACCAGGTGATCAATCACGAAGGCTCAGGTAAGGTGAATCTACTTTTTTCTGTTTTAGATCAGGGACTAGATTTGTATTTATTTTGTTAAGACTTTGTTTATACAAGTCAGGGACAAAAAGATTACTGTCTTGTCATAGATCAGGGAAACAGAGCAGGTAGGCAGTCATTCTGAAGAGACTATAACAAAATCTGTGGTACCACGTTAAAAATAAGGAGCTACATAACGATTAAAAGGGTAGAACAAAATGGGTAACAATTGTACAAAAAGATCCCAAAATCCGCCGTTAACCGACGACGCTAAATACATGCAGTCACAGCATGCTGATAATATTAAATATTACTCAAAATGGGTTAACAAGTATAAATTTGATGGTAAATTAGAAAAATCCTCAGTTGTCAAACTTGTCAAACAGCTTAAAACCAATTCTAGAGGTCGAGTAAAAAAGCAACGTCAATTAGGAATTCCTCAGGCACCCAGGTGGATTGAGGAAGTAAACCGAAGGGAACAAAAGAGTAATAATTCAAAAGCAATGTTTTTAGATAAGGAGGACAATAACTTAGTAATAGCATCAGCCCCTCCGCCTCCCTTACCAGAATATGAGGCAAGTGAACAAGTTAGTCCACCCCTGCGATATCTTGCTGTCACTGTAAGTAGAGACACTACAAAAGCGAAACCGTTTATTAGAGATCCCGTCGAGACCAGGTCTCGAACACGGGCAGGAAACTCAAAAGGGGACATTGAGTTATATCAAATGGATAGAAATTCATGATTTATGAGTGAAGAAGAAATATGCCCACTTACAGAAGTGCCTAATCCTCAAGCAGGGCAAGAAGGTCAGGACCCAACTATTCTAGTGTATAGACCCTGGACTCCGGAAGACATCCGGAAAGCCACTGAGGGAATTCCCCATCCAAAAGTTAATTTTAGAAAGTTCTTAGAAGATTTGCAAGGAATGAGGCTAAGTTATAATTTAAACGGAGAAGAGGTAGAAAAAGTAGTCAGACAAATTATGGGACCAGATTGGCACATGATTAGTGGCGACTGGAATCCCCATGACGCTGCGCTCAGGCCCCTCCCACATAGCGCAGAATTAGATAACAGAGTGAAAGGTGTTATAGACCGAATCTCTGAGAAATGGAAGCCTAGGGCAGACTGGACTTGTATTAATCAATGCATCCAACAGGAAGGTGAAGCTATTGACCGATATTATGCCAAACTATTAGAATGTTTTAATAACCATTGTGGAATGCAGGTTCCTGAAGATCAAACACACGATTCCCCATATGAGCAGCAGTTAAAGAATGCATTTTTGAAAGGCAGTATTGCACCCATATGCAGCTTTATTACAAAGCACATGGTAGATCATCGTACAAGCAGATTACAGTCATTACTTGAATATGCTAGGCATGCTGAAAGGCATTTTAATAGCAAAAATAAAAAGAAAGCCCAAATATTTTCTGTAGAAGATGGAGCAGAAGTATATGAAGTACAGTCCGAGAAAAAGGGCAAAGAAATGCCCAGGGAAACAAACAATCTGATCAGCAATCAGAGGACTTTGAAGGGCGAAAGAAAAGGGGTGAATGTTTTAAATGCGGTAAGAAGGGACACTTGGCAAGGGATTGCAAGAACAACAAGAAATCAACCACGGAAGATAAGGAGGGTGAGGACTGACTATATGATAGTCAGGAATCACTAGAAGGGGATAGCAGAGAAGGGACGAATGAGAATGTGATAGAGGGAGTAGAGAATGTGGCAGAAGAAATAGAGGAAGTGCAGGAAGTCACGGATAGTGAAGAAAATGAAATATTAGATTTGGCTTTATTGAGCTTAGAGCTCTATTTAGCAGACACGAAACCAGAAGTTACACTCCTGGTAGAAGGGAGGGAAGTCAGATTCTTGTGTGACTCAGGGGCATCACGGACCCTGATACATCCCTCCAAACTGCCAGAGAACTCAGAGTCAGCTGATTACATATTAGTGAAAGCAGCTAATGGACAGCTGTATCGGGAGCCCCTCTCCCATAATATTGTGATAACTGATCCTGTTTCAGGATTGACCCAGAAAAGCAAAATTGTTGTTTCTGCAAAATGCCCAGTAAATCTGTTGGGCAGAGACCTTATGCAGCTATTTGGTATAGCATTAGTTCCGACTATGCAGGGTATGGAAGCACAGCGACAAATTGATACTTTTGCTGTGCAAACGGAGGGTAAAATGTTTTATTGGTACAGCCAGGACTTGGTTACGACTGGTCCAGGGGCAGTGACCGAAGAATTGATGAACATAGCCATCAGCAAGTTCCCCTCCCTTGACATTGATAAACAGCATTTGTTGCACTGTACACTGTATTATTGTAACACACCAGGACCTGATAAGGAATATGAGCAAGAATTGTTTAGAAATCGTGCAAACAGATTGATATTACGTAATCTGTACTGGGACACAGAAGGGAACAGTATAGCCAGCTGTTCATTGCCCCAGGAGTTCTTTGCACTCTATAAATCTAATCGATTACCACATGTTAGCTTAACTAAGGACAAGAATGTAAAATGGGTAGACTTAGGAGAAAAAGTCACGAGATGGGAAAAACAGACAGAGTCAGAACTGTCAGAACAGGGAATACAAATGCAGAAGCTGAATTGGATAACTCAGACCCACCCAGCTGTACACTTGCAGTCTAGCAAGGACAGCTGATTAGCACTTCTCTTGAAGGAGGAAGAGAACGCCTTACAGAATATACCAGAAACTCTCTGGTCAACAGGAAAATCAGATGTAGGACTTATTCGTACAGCGGGACCAGTTACTATTACGCCAAAGTCAGCATTTAGGCCACAAAAAAGACAGTATCCCTTAAGAAAAGATGCAGAGGTAGGAATCAAACCTATTATAGCAACTTTACTTAAGGAATGGGTGCTGGTGGAATCTCCTGATTCACCATGTAACACACCCTTATTTCCTGTTAAGAAAGCAAATGGAGAGTGGCGTATGGTCCAAGATTTACAAGCTGTAAATGACGCAGTAATACCAAGGGCACCTACGGTGCCAGACCCACACACCCTGTTGAATGATTTAAAACCTCAACAGAAATATTTTTCTGTGGTAGATATCAGCAATGTGTTCTTCTCGATACTGATACACCCTGACAGCCAGTATTGGTTTGCATTCACATTTCAGGGGAAAAGGTATACATATACGCGACTACCACAGGGATATTGTGAAAGTCCAACAATATTCTCACAAGAAATGGCAAGCAACTTGGCGGGATTTACCCCACCAAGAGGTAGCCAGATTTTGCTTTATGTTGATGATATCCTGCTGGCGTCCCCCACCCAGCAAGATTGTAAAGAAGACACCATAGCGCTATTACAATTTTTAGCCACTGATGGACATAAAGTAAACACAAATAAACTGCAGCTTTGGAAAAAACAAGTTTAATACCTAGGATATGTAATATCCAAGGGAGGTAGGACATTAGATGAGGACAGAAAAGTAGCGATTTTGCAAGCCCCAAAACCCACTACCAAGAAGGAAATGATGTCCTTCCTGGGTACAACTAATTTTTGTCGGAGTTGGATTCCAAACTATGCCTTGGAATCTGCACCGTTGACTAACCTGATTTATAAAAAAGCCTATGGCAGCACAGGATTTATTACAATGGACACCAGAAGCAGAATCTGCTTTCTGCAAACTGAAACAGTTAATAGCGTCCTCATTAGTTTTGGGATTACCAAACTATCATAAATGCTTTTTCCAAACTGAAGATTGTAAGCAAGGTTATATGACATCAGTGTTAACACAGCAGCATGGGGACAAGCAACGCCCTCTTGCTTATTATTCATCACAACTGGACCCAGTGGCACGGTCTTTACCCCACTGTGTACAAGCAGTAGTTGCAGCTGCAATGGCAGTACAGGCTTTGGCCTCAGTAGTTTTGTTCCACCCTCTCACATTGAGAGTGCCTCATGCAGTCGCGATTATTTCACTGCAAGAGAAGGTAGCATATCTTTCCCCTGCTAGGCATCTTTCCTGTATGACTATATTGTTGAGCCAACCTCATATGACAATTGAACGATGTACGACTTTGAACCCTTCTACCTTGCTCCCAACCCCTGCAGATGGCACACCACACAGCTGCCTGCAGGTGATTGAGCAAAAGACACTGCCTAGAAAAGACTTTACGAATGTTCCCTTGGATGATGCCGAGGTGACATACTACATGGATGGCTCATGCAAAAGGGGTCCTACAGGACAAAATCTAGTAGGATATGCAGTAGTTTCTGATATTGAGATTATAGAAGCTAAATCTTTACCACATAATTTATCTGCACAGGCAGCAGAATTGATTGCCTTGACACGGGCATGTACCTTAGCAAAGGGTAAATGTGTGAACGTTTTTACTGACAGCCCGTATGCTTTTTCTACTGTACATGTTTTTGCGCAACAGTGGAAAAATCAAGGAATGATAACATCTACTGGCAAACCAATCAATCATGCACAGTTTATTTTAGATCCTTTAGAATCTATTCAGTTACCTCAGAAAGTAGCTATTTGTAAATGCACAGCTCATACCAAGCAACAGGACAGGATTTCAAAAGGTAATGCGAAAGCTGATACAGCTGCAAAGCAGGCAGCTTCAGAAGTATTTCTTTTGAATGAGGAATTACAACCCTCTGAGATTTTAGACTTAGAAATGTTAAAGACAATGCAGACACTTACTACACAAGTTGAAAAACAAAGATGGGTAAAACAAGGAGCAATTCTCAAAAAGGGGCTGTACATCTCTAAAGAAGGAAAACCGATATTGCCTTCTAATTTGTTTAGATATGCAGCTTTGTTGAGCCATGGGCAGTGCCATGTCTCAACAGGGGGGATGGTACAGCTGGTGAACCAAGTGTTCACGACATATGGATTCTTAAACTATACTAAAAAATTTTGTTCGATGTTCCATGTTTGTAATAAACATCATGCACAAGGGGCATTAAAGCCCAAGCAAGGGAGTTTCCCTACACCACCGTATCCGTTTCATACTATCTGTATGGATTTCATAGAGTTGAATAAATGTGAAAATAAGAAGTATTGTCTTGTCATTGTAGATATGTTTTCCAGATGGGTGGAAGCCTTTCCGACTAAAAATCCAGATGCAGCAACCATGGCCAAAGTCCTTGTTAAAGAAATCATCCCTAGATTCGGCATTCCAGAAAGGATCTACAGTGACAACGGCACACACTTCATAAACCAGACCATACAACAGTTAAGTAGACATTTTGGTATTTCTTTAAAAAATCATTGTGCATATCACCCACAATCTGCAGGGCTAGTAGAGAGGCATAATGGGATTTTAAAGAATAAGCTAAGGAAGTTAATAGTAGAAACACAGAGAAATTGGGTGTATTGTCTGCCCCTGGCACTGTTGAGCATGAGAACTGTTCCGAATGCAAAAGGATTGACTCCTTTAGAAAAGTTATTTGGAAGGGCTTATTATATACCTCAGTGGAAATCTCTCATGCCCGCAGACCAGGAAGCTGACAGTACACTAGCTGAGTACATGCGAAATTTGTTAAATTCTAAACATTTGTTGCAGTCAAATTCTGTTTCAGATGAAGAACGAACCAGACTGTCAGAAGTGACAGTGTCCCCCTGAACTTGGGTTTGGGTGAAGACAGTAAAGAGAAAGAATTGGGCATCACCAAAGTGGGAAGGTCCATATCAAGTGCTTCTGTCGACACCCACTGCAGTCAAGATAGAGGAGCGTGCCTCCTGGATCCACCTGACACACTGTAAATTAGTAAAGAACTTTGAACTGGACAAAAACCTTGTCACATGCCAAGAGTAAAAATGATAGAGTCCAGAAGAAACAGGAATGCAGAACAACCCTTTCCTCAGAAGTATTGCATCATCATCCTGTTAACTGTACTGGTGACAATAATCTTTTTGTTGTGGCCTTTCCTTTTCCCAGCTACACAGACTGAACTGAATAAACGTGAAGCATTACTCATAGACTGACATCCAAACTTTAACACTTACCAGGCAATTAAATATGTGTATGCTGAGACTTTCAATGTTTCGAATCGCTGGATTTGCACAGCTTTGCCGACAGCATACGGGGGGTTATTAATGACTACAGTCCCCCTAGGGGTCAATGAGACCTGGGAGAACTTGATTTATGATACCTCAACCATTACATCACAAGATAAAATAGCATTGCACTTGTCTGTTCCACAAAAGGGAACTGTGTGTTTTTAAAAAAATGATACTGTTCAGGTGGGTTGGAGCAATTGCAATGTGACTGTTCCTTATAAATGTTACACTAAAGGTAACAAAGTAAATCTTTATTGCAATACAAACTATGATTCATTTCTTGGATTGATACATAAAACACTTGATGAAGTAAAACATAATTCTGTTCTTTATAAACAACTGTCTATAATAGATAGAAAAATGTTTCATGCAGGGCGAGTGTATATTCATAGCAAGGTTACTACTAAAGTAGAGGACTGTTACTTTGTGTGTGGCAGAAAGGCATACAAATGATTACCTGGGAATTGGTCCGGCAGTTGTTTTTTGGGTTACCTGGTTCCGGCCATACGACACAGTCCAGTTTTGCCTCGAGGAAAAATTCGAAATGTCCGAGAGGTCGTCAAGAAACCTGTAAATCCAGTGGGACAAATTGATGTGCGTTGGAAAGACCATCATTCCATAGGCAAAGGACTGACACATATGGACTTGAGTGATAGCGTTATATCATGGGCAGGCATATTACCGGCATATGGAGCAGTGAAATCGATCTGGGAGCTGAGAAAACTGTCGAACCTTCTCGAAGTAATGAGTAATGCAACTTTATCCGCTCTTGAATTGGTGACTGATGAACTGAATGCTATGAGAACTGTAGTGCTTCAGAACCGCATGGATCTCGACTTCACCCTAGCGGCAAGAGGTGGTACTTGCGCTTTAATCCAAGAAGAATGCTGTTCATATATTCCTGACCATAAACACGAGATAGACAATCATCTTGAGGTAATTCAACAAGTGTCGGCCATGACCAAACCAGGCCCAAACCCACTGACGGACTTTTTCCTGAAATGGTTTGGGGGGTGGGGTACCATCCTAATGAACATCCTGATTGCCATTTGTGTAGGAATGCTCCTACTGGGAGTATGTGTTTGTTGTGGCATCCCCTGCATGAAAAGACTGATTAAAGACCTTATAGATATGTCAATTTCTGAAACCTTATATCAAAGTGCTGAGTTTGAAGAACTGTTAAAAGATTGAAAATGCTTTCATAAGTTTAAACTGAATGACTCTCTTAAATGCAAATCCTGAGTGGAAGAGGTTAGGAGAAGAAAACAAACTGTTTATGCTTATTTTGAAAGTAGAATAAAAGTATTAAAAGGGGGGAAATGTCAGAAAAATATGTATTAATGTGTGTATTAGTAATATGCTTAGTGCATTTAGAGCTTGAAAAGGGTTAACACATTTATTCTATTTCATACTGCATAAATCTGTACAAACTACAGATGCTTTCTGACCTTGTATTGTTAGCTAAAATCTTGCTTGTGCCTTGGAAATTTACTGAGAAGCAGATGATTTCTGCTTATGTTAGGAAAATAATGAATAGAACAATACTACTTGTATGAAGCTTAGACAAGAAGTTCCGTTTGTGCTGTGAGAAAATACACAGCTGTAGAAGCTATAGATAATTAGGACAAAGCCTGTTTGAAAATATGAACTGCAATCAGCATTTGCTAGTATCTGAATTAGAAGAGTACCTTGAAATGTAACACTGTACAATGGAAGCTTGTAAACGAATTAGAGCCCACCAAGGCCAGTTTGTTTTTCTCAAAAGTTTCTCACAAATCTAGTCATGTCAGCAGAAAATCTGAGTAACATCTGCTGTAGAACAATACTGGAAGTTGTGTTTGATTACATCAGCCATAGAAGGCCATGTCTTGTAAAACAGTATAAGAATAAATGTACTTCCTGTTAGTAGTTAGACAAATCCTTCTATTTGCATGTTCTTGTCTCCTTGCGGCAAGTAAATAAATATGCCTTAACTGAACCTTACGTGTATTGGTCTTTGAAGTTTTTTTCCTTTGACATATAGCTATGTCAAAAATCTCAATGGCAACACTCAGATCTGCTCTGAGTTACAGCACAATGACACTAAATATACAGAACCAACTGATATTGCCAACATCCTGGCAGATAGGTTTAGTGCTAACTTTACCCCCCTCTCACCCCCTAAAGGGCCCATCTTTATACCGGAAGAATGCAAAGTTCCTGTAATCACGGCTGCACAGGTAAAAACTTCACTCTCCAAAGCCAAGAACACAGCATCCATGGGACCTAACAACATCCCAGGCTGCCTTCTACATGAACTACAGAATGAACTGGCACCCCACCTAAGTACCATGCTCAATCATAGCCTCACCTCAGGCTTTGTGCCCATTGAATGGCGCACCACAACAGTTATCCCACTCCACAAAGGGGGGGCCACAACAGACCCCGGGAACTACCACCCCATTAGCCTGACGAGCCTCGTCTGCAAGGCCATGGAACATATCATCATGGAACTCATAAACAAAGACATTGGAGATCTCCAAACCCTGGACCCCACACAGTTTGGGTTTCTAAAAGGCAGATCATGTCTCCTAAACCTGATAGACTTCTTTGAAGTAGTCAACAAAGCCATAGATGAGGGTAAGGTGGTTCACACAGCCTATGTAGATCTCGCCAAGGAATTCGACACCATCCCCCCACTCTGGAATTATAGATAAACTCACTAAACTAGTTATAAATCCCTATGTCACAAGATGGGTTGCCAACTGGCTTACTGAAAGAACCCACAATGTGAAAGTAGCAGACTCCAAATCAGACTTCAGACCAGTGACAAGTGGAGTACTGCAGGGTTCAGTCCTGGGTCCTCTCCTGTTTGGTATCTACTTCTCTGACTAACACAGAAGGTCTTTGGCTAACTAAATTCACAGATGACTGCAAACTAGGAGCCATAATTGAAACTCCTAACGATGTGGACATCCTACAAAAGGGCCTCACTGAGACAGATGCCTGGTGTCAAAGACATCAAGCTCAATGCCAAAAAGTGCATTGTCATCCCCTTTGGTAAAATTCTGTACCCATGAACTACCACATAGGCGGTAGTCTACTTAACACCGAAAGTGTGATAAGAGACCTTGGGACACAGGTGGACAGTAGTCTCTCCTTTGATAATCACATTGCCAAAGTGGTCAGGAAATCCTTCTATGTGGCACACCTCATCACAAAAGGTTTCTCATCCAGAAAAAAAGAGGTCATTGTTCCCCTCTACTCATCACTCATTAGACCCATTATAGAGTACAACACCCCTTTTGGTATGTACCTCACAAGACATCTACAATGACTGGAAAGGCCGCAAAAATACCTCACAAAGAGGATTACTGGCCTCATGCAGATTGTCTCAAAAAACTCCAGCTTTACTCTGTCACATATCGCCTATTCAGAGGCGATCTCTGCCTAACATACAAAGCTATGTCAAACCCAGAGCTGTTGGACATGCTCCACTTAAAGAAATCCCAATCCTCCAAGCTACACGCTCTAGGGACCTAAACCTTGTCACCACAATAAACAGAACATGCTGGAGGAATAGATTCCTGTCCCAGAGACTTCCCATACTCTGGAACAGACTACCTATCTATGTCAAACAGAGCTCCTCATTAGCACTCTTCAAGAAAAATCTTGATGATTGGATGGGTAATAGGAAATTCACCCCGGGGATCACTTCTGTGGTTCTGCTTGACAGGGGCAAAGGAAAATAATTTTCTTGGGTGGTGAAAGCCAGGGTACATTTTTGGCTAGGCTTGTATAGGCCCTAGGGCCAGTAGCCTAGTACCTACCTATGAACCCATGAACCTATATGTAATAGTGTAACATCAAACATGTAAATGTTATAGTTTAATCTTTTAATCTTGTGGTATCACTATGAGATGTTGTAGTTTTTATTTCTATAGCTATTATTTATATAGTGTAGGAATTTATACCATTTATATAGTGTTTATTTTGCCACTCTGTATGTGTTTTTTGGGCTTACAGGTAAGTGATATAGACATTGAATGGCGCACCACAACAGTTATCCCACTCCACAAAGGGGGGGCCACAACAGACCCCGGGAACTACCACCCCATTAGCCTGACGAGCCTCGTCTGCAAGGCCATGGAACATATCATCATGGAACTCATAAACAAAGACATTGGAGATCTCCAAACCCTGGACCCCACACAGTTTGGGTTTCTAAAAGGCAGATCATGTCTCCTAAACCTGATAGACTTCTTTGAAGTAGTCAACAAAGCCATAGATGAGGGTAAGGTGGTTCACACAGCCTATGTAGATCTCGCCAAGGAATTCGACACCATCCCCCCACTCTGGAATTATAGATAAACTCACTAAACTAGTTATAAATCCCTATGTCACAAGATGGGTTGCCAACTGGCTTACTGAAAGAACCCACAATGTGAAAGTAGCAGACTCCAAATCAGACTTCAGACCAGTGACAAGTGGAGTACTGCAGGGTTCAGTCCTGGGTCCTCTCCTGTTTGGTATCTACTTCTCTGACTAACACAGAAGGTCTTTGGCTAACTAAATTCACAGATGACTGCAAACTAGGAGCCATAATTGAAACTCCTAACGATGTGGACATCCTACAAAAGGGCCTCACTGAGACAGATGCCTGGTGTCAAAGACATCAAGCTCAATGCCAAAAAGTGCATTGTCATCCCCTTTGGTAAAAATTCTGTACCCATGAACTACCACATAGGCGGTAGTCTACTTAACACCGAAAGTGTGATAAGAGACCTTGGGACACAGGTGGACAGTAGTCTCTCCTTTGATAATCACATTGCCAAAGTGGTCAGGAAATCCTTCTATGTGGCACACCTCATCACAAAAGGTTTCTCATCCAGAAAAAAAGAGGTCATTGTTCCCCTCTACTCATCACTCATTAGACCCATTATAGAGTACAACACCCCTTTTGGTATGTACCTCACAAGACATCTACAATGACTGGAAAGGCCGCAAAAATACCTCACAAAGAGGATTACTGGCCTCATGCAGATTGTCTCAAAAAACTCCAGCTTTACTCTGTCACATATCGCCTATTCAGAGGCGATCTCTGCCTAACATACAAAGCTATGTCAAACCCAGAGCTGTTGGACATGCTCCACTTAAAGAAATCCCAATCCCTCCAAGCTACACGCTCTAGGGACCTAAACCTTGTCACCACAATAAACAGAACATGCTGGAGGAATAGATTCCTGTCCCAGAGACTTCCCATACTCTGGAACAGACTACCTATCTATGTCAAACAGAGCTCCTCATTAGCACTCTTCAAGAAAAATCTTGATGATTGGATGGGTAATAGGAAATTCACCCCGGGGATCACTTCTGTGGTTCTGCTTGACAGGGGCAAAGGAAAATAATTTTCTTGGGTGGTGAAAGCCAGGGTACATTTTTGGCTAGGCTTGTATAGGCCCTAGGGCCAGTAGCCTAGTACCTACCTATGAACCCATGAACCTATATGTAATAGTGTAACATCAAACATGTAAATGTTATAGTTTAATCTTTTAATCTTGTGGTATCACTATGAGATGTTGTAGTTTTTATTTCTATAGCTATTATTTATATAGTGTAGGAATTTATACCATTTATATAGTGTTTATTTTGCCACTCTGTATGTGTTTTTTGGGCTTACAGGTAAGTGATATAGACATGTGTACATTCTTTATGGTGATCATAATACAGTGGGGTTAGGAAATTAACTTTTTCCCAATGTAGTGCAATCTCTTAGTTGGTATATTTAATTTACAGGGGGGTGTGGGAGTGCAGTGGGGGCTTGCCCCCCTGCAGAAACGTAGGAAAAAGTGTGTTTGTTAGTTTGGTGTCATTGTATGTGGAGGGGATGTTATTTTCATGTGATTTGTAGTGTTTGATGTTGTGATGCACGATGCTATGGGTTTTAGATGTTATGGTTTTGGCGGTATGATTTTAGATGTTATGGGTATATATATATATATATATATATATATATATATATATATATATATATATATATATACATATGTATGTTTGGTGTGGTCTAGGATTGCAGGAGGGCTTTCCCACCCCCTGCAAAAACACTTAAAGTTATGCTTTTCCCCTTCTGTGTTTTGGGCACTATTTTTCACTATTTCTGATACTTGGGATTGTAGAAACTGGTGTTACACATCAGAACTGTTGTTGTCATATTTACCTTAGCTGAATTTAGGCTTAAAATAATACCCGCCTGGATCAGTTAAAGCTACTTCTAATGCTCCGCTCAGTTGAATATCAAGGTAGACTGTCTCTGGCTATTTTTTTGCCACTTCTTTCATGAGGATGACTGTTTAATTTAGATTTATTTATCTCACTCTAGCTCCTTTAGTCACAGAAGCAGTCTTACGTTTGTTGAATCAGACCTGTTGTGGAAGTTTTGGTCTTAATGATCTAATTTATCACTATAATTTCCTGTAGAAGTTTACTTTTGTTGCTTTCCCTCTACCCCAATTTACACTACTCATCTTGTCACCTCAGAGTTGAGAAACTAGTAACCAAATTAAAATCTGAATCAGTATGGTTAGAAGCAGAGCCTTAAACGTGAATCTCTGCCAGCTCCATTGGCACATAGGGATGGACACTTGACTGAGGGGGGCAGGTGACCCTGAATGTTCTTCATATATGACAGTGACCTCCTTTTTGCCTTTTGTGCATTTGACTAACCCTTATCAAGTTTTTGGTACTTTTCTCCCATCTGTTTACCAACAATTTAACTTCCTCTTACGGATGACTATTCATTCCCCAGTGATGGGGTGACATCTGATCCATCGGGTGACAATCATCCAGCCTTTACTGTCATCCTGGCTAAGAGGGCTATTTTTAATGAATGGCCTAACCCTTCCCCTGGAAACAATTGAGCACATCTTTCACTGCAATGACTGCCTGTACCCTTTTGTTCATTCATGCATGTTTGCATGCTCCTCCACATGTGCCAAAAAGGGCTACCATCACATGACTGGGTGGTTATACCCACAGCTTTTTTCTGAAACTCTTCCCCCCACTGCCTCTCAACCATAATACCCTCTCTCAGTAAATAAACCCCTTTGTCTCAATCATCAGTTGAGAGATGATCTTGATAGGTCATTATCCAGGCAGTCATCAGGGTGGTTCAAGCATTTTTTTTTATTTTCCTACTCATCCCTATCATTGCATGCAACCAGCAAGGTGTTGGCAAGGGGATTACAATGGGCTGTCTGTGAAGGGTGTCCTCTCAGTTCTGCAAGGAGCATTTCAAACCAGTAGCCATGCCCCTCCCCACAACAGCAGAAGCAGTGATCTCTCTGGTCTCAGTTACAAAAACTGTCAAACTCTGTGTGCATCTGAATGCATGCAAACTCCTCCTTTCAGAAAATGTGTATGGGCCATTATCCTTCATTCCTCCCCCACCCTGCCTAACTCTTCCAGTGCAAGGACAGCTAATCAAACCTTTGTCTCCTGGTCACAGTCAGAGCTTCAATCCTCTGTGCCATGGAGCCAGGTCTGTCTTATCCACATCTTCCCTGCACCAGCTCCCTGCATCCTGACATGCTTTTGCCCTCCAACAGAGAAACAAGCTGTGTCAGCAGAGCAATGGCATGAGCCAACCATGACCACCATCACTCACCACCAGGCTGGTCCTAGCTATCCTCCTCGTGTGCACCATCAGGACCCTAGATGCTAATTAAATTCAAGTCACCTGGGCTAAAATCACAGTTTCCTCCCTGTACACCACTGGTGTGGTTCTGTCCTTATATTTGATGGTAATTTTACTTTACTATTGTTTTGTCATTGCTTGTTGTTATTGGTCAAGGAATGAGGTGCACTGAGACCTAAGTTTAGAGGTGAGTTGCTCTTGGGGTTACCTGTGGCCTCTCAATATTAAATATGTATTATGACAGAAATGTTTCTTGTTCTTCTCAGCAATTTAAGAACACTGTCATCAGGCACTGTTCATTAATGCGACTGAGTTGCAACAAGCAAGAGATCATCTCTAATTTGCTGCAGGAGATCCATCTAGCTTTTGTCATGGATTCCTGGCTTGCTGAGAATTTTGAATCACACCTGTCTATCAACAGCTATATCTCCTAATCACTATGCTACTCACTGCATCAGGCAGAAATTTATCAGGGAAAAGGACAGCCACTTGATTTTGAACTAATTATGAAATGGATCAGACTGTTAATTGTTATTAAGCTCATTAACTGTTAATAATGGCTCTCAGGCATGAGAAGACTATAGATTTCTAGTTATACACTGTCTACCAGAATGTCTTCTTTTGATGTTTACTGTAGCCTACAGTCTGTACTTTCCTCCATGCTTACCCGCATTTTCTGTTGCTTTGATTCTTTCCATTCTAGAGAGAATTACACCTCCATCTATTTTGTTCAATTAGTCACTCATACACAACATTTCAATCCTATTGGGCCTATTTTACTTAGTGTCACAATGTGAGAATGTTACTTTTTATTGGTAGTATCAGCTTAGGTAACCTTTAACCTGGTTTTGTCCACTGCTACTCATTTGCTTCCATTTTTGACTGATCTGTCCCATTTACTTTTGTAGATCCCTAGTTCCAAAAACAAATCCATAGACACTATAGTTTTGAAATTAGGCGTGCTTTTATCAAAGAATATATGCTTATAACCAATTTTCAGGATAAACTGCTGTAACTGGTTTCTTTTCCATTTTTAAGCTTAGAGTTTATACTTGGTTGGAAGAGGGACTCTAATATTCTACTAATTAAAATTGAAATCCCTGATGTGTAATAGACATCTGCTTTTATTCCTAATGATATTTTGTGGCATTAACTTCTGCGGACAACAATACAGATTTCCATACCGGATCGGTCGAGGCCCGGGTTAACAATTATTGCCACCAGTACTGTTAGCCAACAGGGTGCTCGTGGAAATTGGGCTACTGTTGGCCAAAGGAGAAGAAGGGGGAAAGCATGCCCGAAAGCAGAAAGAGAGGAGGAAGGTTAGGAGTGTAGTAGTGACGGGAGGAACTTTGAATGTTGGTAGTATGACTGGTACAGGGAGAGAGCTAGCTGATATGATGGAGAGAAGGAAGGTTGATATATTGTGTATGCAAGAGACCAGATGGAAGGGGAGTAAGGCCAGGTGTATAGGAGGTGGGTTCAAATTGTTCTATCATGGTGTGAATGGGAGCAGAAATGGGGTAGGGGCTATCCTGAAGGAACAGTATGCCAAGAGTGTTTTGGAGGTGAAAAGAGTGTCGGACAGAGTAATGTTTATGAAGCTGGAAATCGTTGGTGTAATAATGAATGTTGTTAGTGCATACGCTCCGCAAGTTGGGTGTGCGATGGATGAGAAAGAAAAATTTTAGAGTGGGTTGGATGAAGTGGTGGTGAGTGTACCCAAAGGTAAGAGACTGGTGATTGGAGCAGATTTCAATGGGCATGTTGGTGAAGGGAACAGAGGGGATGAGGAAGTGATGGGTAGGCATGGTGTTAAGGAGAGGAATGCAGAAGGTCAGATGGTAGTGGATTTTGTGAAAAGGATGGACATGGCTGTGGTGAATACGTATTTTAAGAAGAGGGAGGAGCAGAGGTTGACGTACAAGAGTGGAGGAAGATGCACACAGGTGGATTATATCCTATGCAGGAGGGCCAGTCTGAAGGAGATTGGAGACTGTAAAGTGGTGACAGGGGAAAGTGTAGTTAGGCAGCATAGAATAGTGGTCTGTAGGATGACGTTGGTGAGCAAGAACAGGAGGACAAATGTGAGAGCAGTGCCAAGGATCAAATGGTGGAAGTTGAAAAAGGGTGATTGTGAGGTGGAGTTCAGGGAACAGTTAAAACAGGCATTGGGGGGCAGTGAAGAGTTACCAAATAGCTGGGTAACTACTGCAGAGATAGTAAGGGAGACAGCTAGAAAGGTGCTTGGTGTGACATCTGGACAGAGGAAGGAGGACAACGAGACCTGGTGGTGGAATGAGGAAGTACAGGAAAGTATACAGAAGAAGAGGCTGGTGAAGAAGAAGTGGGATTGTCAAAGAGATGAAGAAAGTAGACAGGAGTATAAGGAGATGAGGCGCATGGCAAAGAGAGAGGTGGTGAAGGCTAAGGATAAGGTATATGGAGAGTTGTATGAAAGGTTGGACACTAAAGAGTGAGAAAAGGACCTGTACCAATTGGCTAGACAGAGAGACCGAGCTGGGAAAGATGTACAGCAGGTATGGGTCATAAAGGATAGTGAGGGAAACGTACTCACAAGCGAGGAGAGTGTGTTGAGCAGTTGGAAAGAGTACTTTGAGGGGCTGAGGAATGAAGAGAATGAGAAGGAGAGAAGGTTGGATGATGTGGGGATAGTGAATTATGAAGTGCAGTGGATTAGCAAGGAGGAAGTATGGACAGCTATGAAGAGGATGAAGAATGGAAAGTCTGTTGGTCCAGATGACATACCTGTGGAAGCATGGAGGTGCTTAGCAGAAATGGCAGTGGAATTTTTAACCAGATTGTTTAATGAAATCTTGGAATGTCAGATGATGCCTGAGGAGTGGAGAAAAAGTGTTTTGGTACCTATTTTTAAAAATAAGTGTGATGTGCAAAGCTGCAGTAACTACAGAGGGATAAAACTGATAAGTTACAGCTTGAAGTTATGGGAAAGAGTGGTAGAAGCTAGGTTAAGAAGGGAGGTGATGATTAGTGATCAGCAGTATGGTTTCATGCCGGGAAGGAGCACTACAGATGCAATGTTTGCTCTGAGAGTGTTGCTGGAGAAATATAGAGAAGGTCAGAAGGAGTTGCATTGTGTCTTTGTGGACTTGGAGAAAGCATATGATAGGGTGCCTAGAGAGGAGTTGTGATATTGTGTGAGGAAGTCATGAGTGGCAAAGAAGTATGTGAGAGTGGTACAGGATATGTACGAAGGTAGTGTGACAGTGGTGAAGTCTGCAGTGGGAGTGACAGATGCGTTTAAGGTGGGGGTGGGATTACATCAAGGATCAGCTCTGAGCCCTTTCTTATTTGCAATGGTGATGGACAGGTTGACAGATGAGATCAGACAGGAGGCCCCATGGACTATGATGTTTGCAGATGACATTGTGATCTGTAGTGACAGTAGGGACCAGGTTGAGGAGACCCTGGATAGGTGGAGATATGCTCTAGAGAGAAGAGGAATGAAGGTCAGCAGGACGAAGACAGAGTATATGTGTGTGTGAATGAGAAGGAGGATAGAGGAATGGTGAGGATGCAGAGAATAGAGCTAGTGAAGGTGGACGAGTTTAAATACTTGGAATCAACAGTTCAGAGTAATGGTGAGTGTGGAAGAGAGGTGAAGAAGAGAGTACAGGCAGGATGGAGTGGGTGGAGAAGAGTGTCAGGAGTGATTTGTGACAGACGGTTACCAGTAAGAGTGAAAGCAAAGCTCTATAAGAGGGTACTGAGAGAAGCTATGTTGTATGGGTTGGAGACGGTAGCATTGACAAAAAGGCAGGAGTCAGAGCTACCCAGGATTCCCACTCCTCTTTTCTTGATGTACTGGAAAATATTAGGGTTCAACCAAACACCCTAATAATGGGTGACTTCAACTACCCCACCATTAACTGGGAAAACTACTCGTGTACCAACTCCTTAACTCAACGCTTTCTGGAATTCATAAACTACAATGCTCTGGATCAACTTATCCACACCCCCACCAGGGGCAACAATATCCAAGACCTGGTCATTACCAACATGGAGTGACCGGTGTTTCACACCTGAAGTCAACTCCTCGTTGGTCCGATCTGACCATGAGCTAATCACCCCTGATATCCACATCCCCCCCATTAAGGAAACCATGGTAAAACATTTCTCCAAAGCCAACTTCATGCTTCTTAAGACAGAAGTGATGAACTTCATTGACACCCATGCAGATGGACAATACAGTTGCAACTGCTGAATCCTACACGAATGCACTCTATAAGCACTTACATGAGTGCATGGATCGTGCCATCCCAAACAGAACCAAGACACTATCCTCCAAAAAAAGGAAGCTAATCTGGTGGTCCCCTGCCATAAACAAACTGTATAACAGAAGGAAGAAACTGTTGCAAAAGAGAGTAAAATCCCATGAGTGGAGGAGCTCCCTGGTCAGCCTCAGTAAGAAGCTGAGATCCCTTATAAGATCCTCCAATGCTAGCTACGAAAACAAAATCGCCACTAATT
>NC_056747.1:1224735520-1224755520 GCF_019279795.1 Protopterus annectens | reverse complement strand
AAGGTTAAAGGTGTTATATACTTTGATTGCTTTCTCACTGAGAGATGAAGGAACAATAACATTTAATGTAATCACGTTTATCAGGAAGTTTACTTTGAATAACTAAGATACTTCAAGAAAAATCTTGATGAGTGGATGGGAAATAGGAAATACACCCCAGGGATCATGTCTGTGTTTCTGCTCGACAGTGGCACAGGAAAATAACTTTCTTAGGTGGTGTAAACCAGGGAACCGCAGGCCCTTGGGCCAATAGCCTAGTACCTACCTATGAACCTATGAACCTATACAACTCAAAATGCTGACTCTGCAGCTTCCACTTTTCAGGGACATGTTCATGCAGGATTAACATTGTTATTTTTAGAAGAGGAACCATGTCAAGCCCAAAACTGAAGAGAATTATATGTATAATGCTTCAGTGGTGTAATGGCATGAAAATGAAACACAAATATTTATGACAGCAGGACGACAATTTTAACTGTAAATAATGACTATAATGTTGATTATAAAACATTTTATACTGATTTTAGCAAACAAATCCTTATTATATTTTGCAAGCTTATTTTTTCCAATACATATTTTGGCAGTTCTTATGTATGGTGTCATATATCTACTGGCTGTTCTTCAATTTATCAAATTATTACTGTTTCATACTCTTTATCCTCTCAACCAATACCACAGGTTACAGTTTCCATAACCATCTAATTCTTAACATGTAACTACATTTCTTGATAATTCTGTCCCTATATAACCTTCTTAGAGGCAGAAACTTCTACCCTTTTGTGTGTACCTTGCTAAGCATTATACTTTTATCCTTACACGTTCTTTCTATCCTGCTACCTCTTCCCTCCAGTTCCCATTTACAACTTTATCTCAACCAGTTGTGTTACTATTCCCTCTACCTCTCTCATCTTGGGGGGGGGGCATCTCTGTTTCCACCAGTTTTTCCTCCTAGCATAAGGGTTGCTATCAAATTCCTAGAATCATGAGATATTTGCCCTTTAGTCCCTAGCAAAAACGGGTCTATACCAGTTCATCGAAACGTTTGAAGTTCGAACACCATATGTTCGAACTTCAAACCACAAACTGCAAAAACATCGAAGTCTTAAAACAGCGATTTTTTTCCCAGGGAAAAAAATTTGCTGTTCCAAGAAACACACACGCAACAAAAACACACCAAAACAACATCAAACCACACAAACACACTCAAAATCCTACATCTAACCCTACACTAAACTGTACATACACTACTACCTATCCACTTACCTTAACCCAAACCCTAACCCTAAGGTCCGTCACTATCGCACACTCACCTGACCCGTGCCCTAACCCTAACTCACCTATCCTGCCCTAACCCTAAAGTCTTTCACTATCGCACACCCACCTCACCTGTGCCCTAAGCCTGACTCACCTAACCCATGCCCTAACCCTATCATCCACACAATCGCACACTTACCTGAACCCGACCCGTAACTTCCCACCACAGTCCTGATACTCGCGAAGCCACAGAAACGGCCCACTGAATTCTTTCCCTGGGAAAAAATTCAGTGGGCCGTGGCTTTGCGTTTGCCAGTGTTCAAACTTTACAGTTCGAACATCTGGTATTCGATATTCAGCCATTTTGACGGATTGATATAAACCCAGCAAAAACATGTGCTTTATTAGTAGTATATCCTTTCCTGCAATTACTTGCAGTAATTTTCCCGTCTCTGCATTAAGCTGGATTAACATTGGGCAATCCCATAGATATTTGTCCATCTACCTCTGCTACCTGTATTATATCTCCAGCATTCATTGCTGACGGAAACATCTTGCATATCCTGACAAATGAATAAAAATACCAATGAAGATATTACCGAGCAAAGATTTTAAATTTTCTTGCTTCAGTTACATATCTTGAAAGCCTTATTACTTTCCTTAAACTTTGGTGGCCCCAACACCTTTGACATCAGACTTTTACTTGTTGAACCCCCATCTCCTTTGGTTTATCTCCTCTAAGAATTTGGGTGGAGCTGTTAGATTCTTTCCTTTCCTTTTCATTCTTTCCCACTTTGCTATCAGAAACTGATAGTCCCACTCCATCTCAGCAGGTAAGTTAAACTCCTCTTGTAACTCCCCTCACATTTTCATAACATCCTCTTTAAGTATTTACATTGAAAACTTCAGCTCTGTCTCATTTATTTTGTATCTCCATACCAGTGACCTTTCCTCTTTATCCTTTGTTTTCCCATCTATTGGTAATATTTCTTCCTGACATTGTCTTAACTCTTCCTCCTGAAATAAACTTTTACCTACCCTTCTCATTTCCACTAATATTACTGTCTGTGTCCATATATGTGGGTGCTCTAGTATAATATCCCATAAATCCTCCACCTCCTTAACTGTTCTGTTAAATGCCAAATCAACCTTTTCAGCTCCCTCTACAATGTCTTCCTCTTTCTGTTCCAGCTTATTCTTCCTCTTCTGCAAATCTCTCAGTTGTTCTTTATAGCTTTCCAAAATATTCCAGTTCTCATCGAGTTTTCCTTTGTTCTCCCTTGGATTTTCTTTAATCCTTCCTACTCATGCACATCCCCTACCTTAATCTTCTCCAGCATGTCCTCTTGGTCTTTAGTCAACCATTCCACTTCCTTCTTTTTTGACACAAGCAGTACCCTGGGAGCCTCCAGTGCAGTGGCATCACTTTTTCCTGCAATTTAATTGTTACACTTACCAATGTATGCCGGATATTGAAAGGAGATCACAATGTATTGTCTCCACAATCTCTTCATTTTCCATATTAATAAAAACTTGGTCCAATCTTGACCAAGCATTATGTCTGGCCGAGTAAAATGCATACCCAGAGTACCTAATTCTTTTTTCCACTAATAGCCACGTATCTGCCCATTTTATCTATTTCATGTATCATCCCAGGTATTTACCCTCTTTCTGTATTCTATTTCTTCGAGAACACTTATCAACATCCCTCTTTCTATTAACTGAGTTATAGTCCCCCCATTATAAGACTCATCTTCTCTCGAAATATACAACTGGGTAGAACTTCTCTTATTGCTTCCATACCACTCTGAGGCAGAGATATGCTAATTATATTGAAGGCAAGTGGGTGAGAGTTTAACATTTCAGTGAGTGTTTACAGAAATATAGATACTCCCAGCAGGACTGAAGCCATGTGTGTACCTATATGAGATACCTACAAGAAAGCTGTGCAACAGCACAACTCCTGGACTATGTTTCATTGTTTTTAGACTTAAAGGGAATTAATAGGTAACTATGGACAGTAGATGGAACCTCAGGGATCTTTAATCAGCTGGGAATATGGAATACAAATTTTAAAAAAGTACTAGCAGAGTTAAGGACACCACAAAATTAACAGGTTTAGCGCCCTTGACAGAATATTGACTAGTTAAATAAGTTCCTGGAAAATGAAACAGTGTCAGAAATAGAACCCCAGTAAGACTAGTAGAGTCAGTAGGGCCCATATAGATAAATAATTGCACCGAGTGCAGAACAAATGGAACCAGGAAACACAAATCAGGATTAAGGAACTCTTGCAGATTGACAAAATCTGGATGTGTGCAGGGTTAGCAAAATCATGAGGCCCAGAAGAATTAAGTGTCACAGGGCCTAGAATATTTAGTACAGTCTGGCCCCACACAAAATATTAAAGGATTCAGAGCCCTTTTCAAGATTGCTAGAATTCCAGGAACCCAAAGGGGTAAATAGTGTCAGGTATCCTCAACAGAAGTACAGGACTCAAGGCATGGTTACCTCCTAAGTAATAGACAAATCAAACAATAATTAAAGACCCCAAATTAGGGACACAAATTCTGGTGCTGTTAACTTAAAACTCAAAATAATTTTTGAGTTATTGAAGGGAAGGAGCAAATGTTTGAGAACAAGCAGTTTTAAATTCTGGTACTATTAATTTAGAACTCAAAATAATTTTCAATTATAGAAGGGATGGAGGAAATGTGGGAGAACAAATTAGGGTGACCCTCCAAAATTTGGACAGTTAATAGGTAAGTTCAGGAGACAGCAGCAGAGTTAATGAAATTTGTAAACCATACTTCATAATCAACTGCCACCCCCCCCAGTTCATGCTTATGTACAATAAGAGATGTATTTCTGTAGTCATGCTAGTACTGGGACTTTTCATCCAATTATACAAACTGCTAACCAGCTGAGTTATTTCATCATATAATATTGCACAGCCTACTACTGTTTTTTTTAATCTTATAAAAATATCAAAGCAAAACAACTCTAGTTTTGGGGGCCTTTTTTATACAGAGGAGCAGAAATGACTACAAGACTCACACGTTCCTAAAACTGCCGTGTGTGTGTGTGTGTGTGTGTGTGTGTGTGTGTGTGTGTGTGTGTGTGTGTGTGTGTGTGTGTCTGTGTGTGTGTGTGTATCTGCTAATGGAGGTGAATTTTAAAATGGTTGCATTGTATGCTAGCTTAGCGAGAGAAAATAAGGTTATGTAAGTAAACTTAATATAACAGTACATGTCTGAATGATCACTGCTGCAGTATCCTAAGCTAAAAAAGTTTGATCCTGCTACGGTTGTAACAGCTAGTCAGCTTCCAAAGTTTCAGGGCATGTTTCATATACCCAATCTGTTAGCCAGCTCAAGCTGAGCTGACAAAAATTCATGACAACTGAGAGAAGGAGGCTAAGCCTTGTGAGGACATTGCTAGGAAATGAAAAAATACAGGTCCAGACAATGCCATAAAAAACATACAGGAAAAACAAGGGGGATGGAGGTAGGCAGCTACTGCAGCAGTGGTCATTTGAACATTACTGTTATGATAACTTTATTTACACATCTGTACTATGTTCATCATTATGAACACCTATGCAGTAGCCTAAGCTATATGGGGCTCTTATCAGTTGATTGGGTTTTCAGAAACTCAAACTCCATATGCTTGAGACCACATGATCAAGTTTTTCAAAACTCAAATCTTTTGAATGGGGATCACGGTACAAAGAGGATCAGGAAATTTACCCTTTTCTTCACTGTAGTACAATCTCAGAGTTGGTATATATAATTTACAGGGAGTGTGGGGGGTAAAAGGAGGCTTGCCCCCTGCACAAATGCAAAAAAAAGGTAGATCTTTGTGTTATTTTTATTTTGATGTTCGAGTTTTTGGAAACTTAATCATATGGTCTCTTTGATATTTTTTCAAGTTTACAAAAAGTCGATCATCTGACATAGACTCACTATATGGTTAGATTACCATAGCTTAAAATAACTGGGAGTTGGGCAGGTCCAGGAACATCTAGAGAATGGTCCTAGCAAAGCCTGTCCTAGACCTGGAGAAGGAATCTAGTTTATAATGCTTTGTAAAGGTATGCACAAGGACCAAGTTGCTGCTTCTATAGTATTTCTAGAGTCCAACCTTTTCCAAAAAGCCACAGATGAAGCCAAGGCCATGGTAGAGTGGACCTTAACCCTGCCTGGAATAGTTTTGTTATGGTGGAAATAACAAAAAGTGATTTCCTGAGACAATCATTTGGAAATATCTGCTTTGCCACAAGTTGTTACTTTTTCTTACTTTCATAAGAAATGAATAATTGATCAGAAGTTCTGAAAATTTTCAATTTGTTAAAGATAGTGCCTGAGTTGTCTGTGGAAGTCTAATGTATAAAATATTTCTTTCTTTCTTTCTTTCTTTCTTTCTTTCTTTCTTTCCTCTCTTTCTTTCTTTCTCTTTCTTTCTTTTTTCTTTCTCTTTCTTTAAGTCTTTCTCTTTCTTTCTTTCTCTATTTCTCTTTTTTCTTGCTCTTTCTTTATGTCTTTCTTTCTTTCTTTATTTCTTTTTTCTTTCTCTTTCTTTCTTTGTTCATTCTCTTTCTTTATTTCTTTCTCTTTCTTTCTTTCTTTCTTTCTTTCTTTCTTTCTTTCTTTCTTTCTTTCCATTTCTTTTTCTTTCTTTCTTTCTTTTTCTCTTTCTTTCTTTCTCTTTCTTTCTTTCATTCTTTCTTTCTCTCCATTTATTTTTCTTTCTTTCTTTCTTTTTCTCTTTCTTTCTTTTTCTATTTCTTTCTTGCTCTTTCTTTCTTTCATTCTTTCTTTCTGTCTTTCTTACTTTCTCTTTCTTTCTTTCTAATTTTTAAGTTCTGGAAAGAAAACAGAGAGAGTTTAAAGGAAACTCAGATACCAATTTATGCATATAAGAAGGAAGGAAGGATTAGTTCTCAAAGAAACCCTGTTTCTGTAAAAGATGAGTTAAGGTTGACCCACCATAAGAGCTTGCAACACAGATATTTTTCTTGCAGAAGTCAGAGCAATGAGTAAAACTCTTTTCCATGTTAAGAACCTCATGTCAGAGTAAGGAGCTGGTTCAAATGGAGCAAGTGTTACCTTCTCTGACACAAAATTACTATCCCAAGGAGGAACCACTGGTTTTCTGTGAGGTGTCTTATGCTGAACCCCTTTCATAAACATTTTCATGTGAGACTTCATTGTAAGAGGGGGATCCATGGGCATACATTCTGAAATGGCTGGCAAATGAATCTTGAAAGAGGAGTAAGGCAGGCCATAGGATAGATACTCACACAAATACTGTAAAGACAGAGAAACACTATCCCTGAATGGGTGCTAGTTCTTTTTTGTACTAACTGGAAAACCTTTTACATTTGCCAATATATGATTTTCTAGTAGCAGGCTTTCTTGCCTCCATTAATACCTACAGCATGTCCTCAGAAAACAGGTGCCTAGAAGTTATTAAGACCCTACCATCCAGGCAGTCAGTTGCAAATGTTTGCGAGTGGGATATATCAAACATCCATGATCATGTGTGAGTAAATCCAGTCTGTGAGGAAGCTTGTGGTAATTTCCGCTGGCCAGTTCCAAAAGAAGGGAGAATCATTGTTGCCTGGGCCAGAAGGGTGTCACTACAATAATCTTTGAGATGTCCTTCTGAATCTTCATAAGTATTCTGGATATCAGTGGAAAGAGTGGAAAATCATGCAACAACATTCCTGTCAAAGGAAAAGAAAATTCATTTGCCTTCCAGGTCTTCTTGCATGGAGTCCCGGAATAGAATTTTGTTAGTTGATTGTTTACAGAGGAGGCAAAAAGTTCTACCTGAGGAATTCTCCACAGAAGGATCAAATCTCGTAAGACCCCAGATTCAGTTTCCATTCATGATGGTTTGTTCTTGCCCTGCTCAGCTTGTCTGCAATATAATTTTACTTTAATGGAACGTAAGATGCCTGTAGAGTGAAATTGTGGAATGAAGCTATATCTCAAGCTAACATGGCTAGCTAGCAAAGGGGGTATGACCTGGTTCCACCTTGTTTATTTATGTACATCACTGTGGTATTGTCTGTAAACATTTAAAGAGATCCCAGTGACCACAGATGATTCAGAAAGTTGACAGCATTTGTAAGAGCTAGCATCTCTTATGTTTTTCTTTTTTCCCAAAGACCCTACACTTGTATGACCATTAACACTTCAACCCCAAACAAAGTCTGGGGTGTCTGTTGTGACTGACTGCTTTGTAGCAGGAAGGGGGAATGGAAGACCTGGATTATGAGGAATTTGATATCTTTACCACCTGATTTCCCTTTTTTTCAAACCCAAGAATTGGAATTTAAAAGGGCAATGAGTACTGATGCTGGGACCAAAGAGATTTCGGATGCCATTGTATCCTTCTCATGTGAAGTCGTATAAGAGGTATCATGAGAATCATGGAACCCACAAGACCCAGAATCCCAGGACTGAAGTCTTAGTGGAAAACCCTAGTAATAAATCTAAATATAGATGTATTTTTTCCTGTGGAAGAAAAACTATCTGTACTGAGGTGACCGACTGACACTCCAGAAACAAAATATTGTGAGAGGGAGGCAGAAAAGACTTTTGTATGTTCTCTTTGAATCCCAGCCGGTTTAGGAGATCTCTGACCCAATAGACAGAGAGAGAGAGAGAGTACTGACATTTTGAAAAAAAAAATATTCTGCAAAGATAAGGAAGTTGGCTAATTGTAGAAAACAAGGATACCCTGCAGCCTGCAGTGGCTATCACAGGAGCTAGATACTTTGTGAGCACTCTTGGATCAGTGGATAGCCAAATGGTAAGGCAAAGAGCTAATAATGTGCTTGAGACACACAAACTTCAAAAAAACCTGAACTATGGATAAACAGGAATGTGGTGATATGCATTTCTTAAATCTAAGGTTACTAAGAAACTCAAATGGGGAAGAGGGGGTGACTGGCTGTGAAGTGAAACCATTTGGAACTTGGACACTATCATAAACATGCTCAGAAAAAAAAGATCTAGAGCTAGTCTCCAAGAATCTTCCTTTTTGACACTAGAAACATTTTTGAGTAAAATCCTTTCCTTAACTGAGGAGGAGGAACAGTTTCTATTACTCCCATGAGACAGCATATGATGTAAGACAAAAGGAAAAAGATGAGTTTGGTCTGGTGGATAAAGATGAAGGAGGAAGTTCCTCCCACTGCTATCTGTAGCCTAGGTGGATCACCTTCAGAACCCATTTATTTGAAGCAATCTGCTGCCAAAGGAAAAAAAAATTGAGATTCAGACTTTTTTGGAAGATTAAAGGGACTGCTGTGGTGGAGGGGAACAATGTCCCTTATATAGTCATTCTTACTTATTTGACTCTCCTTTATTCTGGGATGGGTTCCTGCTTTCTTTTTAGAACCTCCATACCATTGCTTTTTAAATGTTTTCTTACCAACATTCTACTGAGACTATTGATTGATTTATTTATTTTTTTGCTAAAGTTAGACTACAGAGGAGAAAATCTCTTGGAAAGCTTAGAGAAAGAGGCCTGAAAGTTCTGAGTCACTTTTATCCCTCTCATCACACTTTTTAATGACTTCTGCAGCATTAAGTCCAAAACTAAATCTCTGTGATATTCTGAGAATGCAAGATGGATAGCCTCCTTAAAACAGTTCCAGTGGCAGCTCTGGAAGTAGTATCTACCGAGTCAAACACATTTTTAACAAAAAGTAGTGAATGAGAAAAAGAAGAAGCTAAATTGCACAATGCAGATTTTTCCTCACAAGGAAACATATGTCAAAACATACTCTCACAATTAGTCAGGACAAACCTCATCATCAACATCATGTGAGCCTGACAGTTTAGAATTCTAAATATTAAAGTTGCAGAAGCATGATGTTTTCCCAAACTCATCAAAGCTTTCCAATGTGTATCAGAAAAAGTGAAATTAGAATTAGCAAATTGTTTAGCAGCAGCTGGATTTATTATAGCTATAGCTGTTGGATCAGATCTGGGATTCGTGTATACAATTGCAAAAGACTAAGGGACTTTATACAACATGTCTGCTTTTTTTGAGGGCAGCAAGCTGACTGTCAGGGAAATTGAAGGCTGTGAAAAAGCATCCTCCAAAACTGACTGAACTTGGAGGGATTGGAGTAGGATCCGGAAACTCCTGTTGCAAGAAATCACAATATTTTCTGAGGGACTGAAAGACCTCTGTATTCTCTTACTGAAAACAATTATTCATCGTAGAAATAGTCTCAGAATAAGAGAATCCCTCAGAGGTAGAATCAGATACATCACTTTCCTTAGAAAGCAGAAATATGTGGAGAAACTGCAGGTGTTCCTTCTCAATCCCCTACAGAGTCCAATTCTTGGGCCTTTTCAGGGGAAAGAAGGATCCCTTTTACTTTTACCAGAAACCTCCCTACAAGAAGGGCCAAGAGCCTGCACAAGACCCTCAGCCAAGCCCAATAATTACTTCTGTCCATAGTAACTAACACAGGAGAAGATAATTGTTTAGTTTTATCTTTGTTAACAAGAATTTATGAGCAAAAATAGACCCAGTATTGCCAGCAAGAACTTATACAGGGATGGGCACAACGTTCTGGCTTAGTAGAGGCACATTCCTTCCCCTTTTCTTAAGACTGACAATAGTGGCTCTTCCTTGCCTGCTGAAGTGACCCCAAAAGCCTGCTGAGGATGTGGCTAACTCACAGTCCATAGTGACAAAGCTGAGTGGTCTGAGGAAACAGCTTTGGCCATAGCAGAGTCACCCACCTGTGACTGAGGGAAATAACCATTCAACCATGGTGGCAAAGGCTGCTTTTCTTTTTTGTGACTAGAAAAACTTAGCAGCAATAGCTGGTAAAATGAAAAAGTAGAAAAAAACACAGTAAAAATCACTTTAAACACATGCCCCACAAAGTAAAGCAATCACATTTTCTCCACAGAAAATTTATTTCTAAACAACTTTTAACAACTTTTTATCACAAAAGTAAAAAAAAAGTGCTCTCTTGTTTAAAAGACATGAAACAGTCAATCAAAATGCATCTTGTAGCTTGAAAGTACTTATTTTAAAGAAAAAATATTTTTTAGTGAAAAAATAAAATGGAATTTTTTTCCTGAAGGGAACATATCTGCCCATCAATCCTTGAAAGCCCAAAGAGGAGTGCTCTTCTTGGCTGCAGGAAAGCACTGAAGGGCTTGGCATCAAAATCTGACCTCTCAACAGTTTAGCTTGTGCTGACTAATGGTTTGGCGGCATGGAATATGCCCTGAAGCTTTGGAAGCTGGCCAGCTGTTATATCCCTAGCAGGATATTATACATATAGCTTAGGCTACTGCAGCAGGGATCATAATGATGAACATCATATGAGGAGGTAGTGTTGTTTGTGAACTTGTTTGAAAGGGTGGTATGATTTTGTTTTATTTATTTTCATAGCAATGTTTAAGTTCTGTTGTACAAGGGTGATCTAGTTTTGCTATACTTATATGAGAGTTAATATGATGTACAATCAAACATGTCCTTAAGTTGATGTGTTGCCTGTCAGTATGCATACATACTGAATTAGATGCGACCTTTGAACTAGAATATATAGGTTTTGTGCTTTATACATCAGGGGTTCCTTTGGGTTGCTCCATAATTTTATGCTCTTTAGTGCATTTAAGGCTCTGTGGTGACTCCAAGATGTATTAAACTTTCTGGGTTGCTTTGCATCTCTGCACACTGGATGTTGCTTCTTCATCTTAATTTCAAGTTGTGAAACTTTAAAGCAAGAAGGTTCCACAAGTAAAAATAAGTTTTCTCTCTCTGCTAAGATGACCCATAAAGCTCATATAATAACTATTACAAAATTAACAATTGTTCTCAGTGGGGAAATTGGTTGAGTTTATTGCACTACAGTTGTGGTACTGCAGATGTTGTAGAACTAATTACTCTTAGGGTGCATTCTGAGGCTGTGCCCATCAGGTAAATTGTATAATCTGTCCAATAAATACTACTGGGACAGGAAGGCACTTTTACTGCACTCAAACTGGGATGCTAACACTCCTATGACTCTTTGGTAACCAGGCAAGGGGCTCTGTCTGTATGCACAAGGCATCAGTTAGATTGCATGAAACTATAAAATGCTGCAAAGGCATCAGAAAATGTGCTAATGCATGTGCTGTAACATACATCTGCCTGGTTGAAGCACATATATTAAACTTTACCGGATATTTTATATCTTTTTTATTCAAATCCTATATCTGATGCCACAGAGGTGATTTAAAAATATATTTCATAGAGTTCTATGAATAGACGTTGACTGTTGAAAATAAGAGAGATATTTCTATATCACTTAAAAGTGTGGCCCATCTCTTGTTGTATCTTTCGGCTTTTCCCGGTTAGGGGTCGCCACAGCGGAACTCCGGTCCGCTAATGATTGGCAGCAGATTTTTATGTGCCGAGTTGCCAGCCCTGACGCACAACCTTCAACAAAGGTACGCCCATTCACACATGTCTCCACACAGAAGACGCTTTAGCTGTGAATCGAACAGGACACCATCTTACTGTGAGGCGACAATGCTACTGCAGCACCACCAGCACAGTGTGGCCCATCTCTATTAGGTGTTAATGTTAGTGTTAGGCTTTCAGAACAAAGAACTTAGAGTCATGGGGTAATAGGCCCCGATTCCAATTGCTTGCTTGCAGTGTAAGTGACTACTCACACTGAGAGCAGGTTTTTTGGAATCCAGTCCCCATAGTAAGCCTGTTTATAGACAGGCTTTACACTGAAATAAGTCACTTACACTGAGACCAGGTCTTTTGTTAATCAAGGCATACTTACACTGAAAGAAAATCTTTTGGAATCTGGCCCATAGAGTATTGTTGCACTATATATGGGAACATTATTGTATAAATATTGTATTTTTTTCTTTGACAATGTGTAGTTTATGTGACAACAGCCCACACAGTGGTTTCATATTTAGATCTAGTCATAAAACATCCATAGAAAAGTATTACATTGCAGTAATGATTGAGTAGTGAAGGGTTTCTCTGTGTATTTTTCTGCAAAATGTCTTAAATCAGATTAGGAAAATGAAGTTAGCCCCTTGCCCAGTAACTTATAAGTAACTTACAAGTTACAATTTATTTTAACTGCCTGCACCCATGCTCCATTTTATATGGGATGCCAGGGAAGCAATCCTGACCAAGAAAGTCCTGTAGACAACAATTAAATGTATAATTAGGTAAAAACTGGCTTGATTTCCTGTACTGTACTGCTTTCTGCACTATGAGTTCCAGCTAGCACTGGCTGTAAAGCTGACAGTGAATAATTACAGATTGCTGTTTGTTGTGTTACTTCACTCGTGCAGTGCTATACATGCTTTATGCAATTGGCAAGTCTGTTTAAATTACTATACTCCCTTCTGAAATGTCCACTAAAGTCACTTGCAGAGCTATGGAAAATAAATTCATCTTGCAGTTAAATCTAGATATTGCCTTTGATTGTGTGAACTCACTCAAGTAGTGTTAACACCCTGACGTCCCACATTACCACTACAGTAAGCACTGTTGATGAAACAGTAGTTTGCAGGACAACAAAAACTCTGAATCATAATGCTTGTGTTAGATTTGATGTCTGTATTTTTACTGAAATCTGTCCACCTTCCTGGTTTCAGAATGATGTCATATTGTCAGGACAACAGGATCACTGTGTGCTTGAAAATACTTCACCAGCTGCCATTTTTTTCTCACTATTTTAACAGTGGTCCCTATTAAATAATATACTATATTTGGAAATGCTTCATTCAGCATTACGCTGTCTTTTTCCTTATTAAAGTCATTATGTTTGTTTTTTCCTGATTATTGTTAATGATTATATTAGTTCTTTAAAATGGCATTTAGTGGAGTTGTAGTGCAAACCTGTTATGGTGATGTTAGAATGCTGACTTCTGTTTGTAAAGGTAGCTTTGCTACCGATTTGAGTCACCTTTGTTAGAAGTACGTCACTGAGAGAGTCTGCAGGTCTTCATTCTTGTTACATTAGTTGCACAAGTCATTTCTGCTGTGAATGTTACAGAGCACCCTTTCTGCTGAATGCATTGCATGGTAAGTTTGGAAAACGAGCACAAGTTAAATATAATATGGATTCCTTATAAAATTCTGAGTATAGTAATTACAGCTCTTAGAACAGGAAGACTAAATCTTGTGAATATATATGAAGTCAAATGTTACTTGCAGTACCTCTGAGATCTCAGAATTAGTGTGTTTAAACAGCAGAAGTACCTCCAGTGTTGCACAATGTAACAGGGCCAACTCCCCAGAAACAAGTTACTTTATAACAAGGTTTGAGATTCTCTGTAGTATTTTTGGCAATTGCACTTTATTATTCATTGCATGGTACTTGCTATTACTGGCCTTCTTCTTCTAATGAGACCCAAAATATGTCAAATTTATCTTTGCAGTTCAGACTTTCAGATGAACACCATCATTATAAAGTCCATGAGAAAGCTGTGATAATTACATTGTGATATGATATCCTACACCGTATGACACAATGAAAATTCATGCTTACTCTTCTAACTGGAGTATATTTACCCTCAGCAGGGCTGACACTAAACTTAAAAAATCTCATATATAAAAAGCTCCTGATTTTGATTGAGCAAGTCAGATTAAAAAGTGAAACTTCGTCAATGTCTTAGCTTTTGCCTTTTCTTTGTCTTTCTTCTGGAGCTATATTGCATGCTCACAAAGGTGCATGTTAACTGAAGTTTAACAGCAAAAGAAAATATAAAATTGACTTTTATTAATATAAAATGCAACAGAGTTGAAAATGTTGAAGCACATTTGAGACGACTATACTTGAACCTACTAAAGTAAATCTATAATGCTTAATGTATGGTGAACAATCTTACTGCCACCTTGTAGCTAAATGAGATACATTAAGCGAACTGTAATGTCATTGCAAGGCTTTATGGAGAGCGCTATATCTTCCCGTACCCTCCAATGTGGGGATACAGCCCCCCCCCCCCAATCTACTGACATGTAAATATACTAACTTTGCTGGCAAATATCTCAGGGAAAAGGTAATTAATATATTTCTTTTTCTTCCAAGTTTGTGCAACCTTGGAGGTAGTACACAGAGATCAGGAGTATGGGGGCAGAGCCCCTACTCTGGAGAGGTACGGGGGATACAACCTCCCCTGTAAAAATACTTTAAGCTACAATCTTGTTAAATTTCTACTTTTATAGTCAGAATGGGTGAAGGAGTAATGTGGTTTGTTGGTTGGGTGTTTGCGAATTCACTGTCAATAATGTAAAATATATCCTTTTAAAGTGTTAGTATAAAATTGTGAAAACGCATTTTCCAGCTGTTAGTTTCTTGGAATCTTACATCTTAAGGTAACTGACATATATTTTGCCTTTTTTACTATCTCATGCAATCAGACTGCAGACCATTTTAAACTAATTAAATTATTGGAATAACTAAATTGTTAGTCTGAAATTGTTACAACACATTTTCCAACTGTTGGTCTAGGCATCTTATGTCTTAAAATGGCTAACATTTGTAAATATTTGGGCTTTTTTAGAGTATGATGTAATCAGACTGCAAAACATTAAATATTTTGGCTTTTTTAGATAATGATGTAAGCAATCTGTAAAACATTTTAAACAGATTAAGCTATGTGATTAAGCCCTACGAGGTTTTGCTAATCAAATACCACACAAAGATACGTACATACTCTTACCTTTGTGTCAAGTATTGTGAAATTCCTTATCTTTAGTACTTTCTTATATAAGTTTTACAATTTTGAAATCATTTCTTTCCACTTTCCAGTGATATGGAGCTTCTATAGATAAGACCAAAAGGGAGGACTGTACTCTTGTAATTTAGCCAAGGAAAATGAATTTCACCTTTAAGTGATGCTTGCTTCAAAAGAAGAAAGGTAAGTTTTCCCCTAAGTAAGGCTGTGGTACCCTGCTGAAGTGTCACACTGCAAAGGGTTTTGGATAAGAGTAAATCAGAAGGACCTGTTCAAACTGTCCTGTAGACATACAGGATAGCAACAAACAGACAAGTGCAACCTAGCTGCTCCCATGCATTTTAAACCCACATTAATGATTTCTGTGTGAGTTGGCCGACCTTCTTAAGTTCATTTCACAAGCTGCCTCTGTCTGGTTAGCTCTGCAGGGTCATGATCAGTAGGTGTGCCACAATCCATAATACCACCTTCCTGCCTAAGGTCTCCCTTATAAAGATACTCTGAGCCCACTGATAGATAATGCAGTTCCAGTCCCTTTAACTGCTTTCAGACCTTATAATATCATTCTTGACCATTTTTTCAACTACATTACTTTCCACATAGCTTTAGTGGTCCTGTACATACTGTCAAAAGCAACTATTATAAGAGATAACAAAGGATCTGTCTTACATCTTTTTAATGGAAGTGAACTTAATTTCACTGCTGATTATATTTATTATCCAAAAGTTGAAACTTAAGGAACATTTAAGGTAACTACAGTATCTGCGACTACTGAAAAATTCCAACAAATGTATTTAAGAACATATTTATCACCTTAGAATTTCTAAACATTTAGTGAAGTATATTTGATCACCTATATAGTCACGTTAGTTAGACATGTCTAGTTAGGGTGGGATGCTCTACCTCCTTCAGATTTCCTGTCACTAGTGCTATACCACAAGGCCCAGTCCTTGGGCCACTTTTCTTTGGCATTTACTTCTTGAAGGTCAAAGTGAATGCTAATCAAGTTTGCAGATGACTGCAAACTTGGTGCCATCGTAGACTTTTAAAGGACACTAAGATCCTCCAAGATAGCCAGCCCTGGACAAATACTGCTGTCAAAACCATGGACTAAAACTAAATGCCAAGAAGTGTCTAATTATTATTTTTTCATGTGTATGACTTCCCTTATGATTAATAATTGGCGACACACCCCTGAAAAGTGATCAAGTAGTTAGAGACCTGGGAACCTACATTTACAAGGAACCTTTCTTTGATCACCACGTATTCACTGTTGTAAGGAAGTCCTTCTTCATTGCACAATGTATATCTAAGGGAATTGTTTCCAGATCCATGGATGTAATTACTCCATTGTACTCGGCACTCATTAGGCTGATCATGGAGTTTAATGCCCCTTTTGGTATGTACCTGTAGTAACACTTGCCACTGCTGGAATGACCACAATGCTTTTTCATTAAAAACATCAAGGACCTGAATCATAAAAAACTATGCAGATCACCTTATTGTCTTGTCCCTCTCCTCAGTATCATACAGACTACTGACAGGCAAGACGTGCCATGTATATAGATCTTCAGTAGAACCAATTCTGTCAGACCTATTTCATATTTGCAAGTCCAATGGTATCATAAACACTAATGCAGGACATCAATCTCTTTTGTAAAATAAATAGAACATGCTGGTGGGATAGGTATGTATCACATAGAATACCACCTCTATGGAACTGTCTTCCACTAAACTTAATGCAAAGTACTTTTCTTATTGTATTCAAATATAATTTGGACGAATGGATGAGTAAACACAAATTCACCCGGTTTACCACCTCTTTCCTTCATGGAGGTATCTGCCATATAAGGCCCACGAATCTTTAAACTGGGAACCCAAAACAAACAGGTCCTCCCATTGAACCAATACAATATTCGCAAAAGAAGGAAAACAACAGGCCCCCATGGCGACACCTTTTACCTGCTGAAAAATCTGGTTTTCGTATTATAAACATAGTTTTAGTATTACAATTCTGGTGATTTGCATAATTAGGCAACAAATTTGATTGTACTGGTTAGTTTTTTATGATGAGTAACAGTTTTTGTATTATTCTGATGAAGTCTAATACACTGGGACGAAAGCACTTAATTAAATTATTTTTTATCTCTTGGGCATCCGGAGTGAGTTATTCAGCTGGCTGACTATCCGTTGTGTTATTTTTTTAAGTCTAATATTTTGTTCATTATTCAGTTTGTCTTGAGATGGATGGCGAATGAGGGCAGACTGGTGCTCAACACTCTGGTATCCAGGAGGTGATGGTATCGATTACTGCATTGTCGGCAGTAGTGGAAGACCTAGCACAAAAGGTTGCAGTACTCCTTAATAGGAGTGCGACTGTTGTGGTTAATAGGGGTATTGCACACAGTTTGCAGAGCTCGGACTTTCCATCTATAACCCCTGCTCAAAGAACCCAGTCTATTGACTTAGCTACAAACAACAGCACTGCCTCTTTAAATTTCAATGGAGCCAACACAGGAGTGCTTACTTGGGAGGGAACCAACGGCCCAGAAGAGGCAACAACGTCTTTTTCCGTGGAAGAATGGCTGAAAAAAAATGTTGTATGGAGGACCGAACCGTTAAATGTTTCTGGACAGCACAGGAACCTGGATCAACAAATCAGCAATTTTCAAAACTTGGCATTGAAATATAAGAAGCTTCAGCTGGAAAATGGTTATTTAAATGAATGCCTCAGGTGCAAACACATTCCTAAAGGGCTGCACATGTGGAAATACCCAACAGGACTTGTCAAAAACTCTACCTTACATTGTGACCTGGTAAATCTTTTTAATAAGCAAGGATGTGAACTGCTTTGACTGTTAATTGCTGACAATAACAACAAATTGATGTTATTTAACGTGGACATTAGTATACTTGATAATGACATTAAATCTGATTTATTATATAGTCACAAGTTAAATGAGTATAAAGCAGCAGTAAGCTTTGTAGATAGAACTATTGTTGAATTAAAGACAAAAAAAGAAAAATGCTGTTCAGGGACAAAAATGATTATGAATGTGGTAAGGCCTACCATGAACCCCCTTTAGGGCAACAAGCAAATATCCAGAATATGATTCCTGACAATGACTGGGGCTCTGTGGAGGACAACAGGGGTGATACCCATGAGGACATTGTTGCTAGCCCTTTACAGTACCCCCTCTGAGGAGATCAGAATGGTTGATGAATCAGAGGGCTCCAATGTCAGCTACCACCAGTTATGTTCAACAACAATACAATATCAGCCTCCCCAGAGAGGAAGTGGAGTGAGGAGGGGGAAAGGCTGACCAACACATTACTACAAGAGGGAGAGAGATTAACTGACACTTTTGAGAGTGATGAAACTTGTTTGACTGTTTATAATTCTTTAAAGGATTTTAAAATTTTCAACTTGAGTCAGACAGCAGTTAATGGGGATTGGGTAGATTTATTAGAAAAAGGATTCAATTTTGTACCGGTTAGGAAAGCCAATATGGTCAAAACTATTTTGCAGGTAAAACTGTTTATTAGAAAATTGAAATTGGCCCTTTATTTTAAAAACAATAACAGGGTTGACCACATGGTAAGTGGCCAGATTTTAAAGAGACCCTGTACCTTTAACCAACCTGTACATCATATGATTCAGATTTATGACAAGTTACGTGAGGCTGAAATTAGGTCACTTCTGGGGAGAAACCTTTGTGACAATGTTTCAAATTTGTCATATGATGAATCTGATTTGCTACATAACATTTTATCTATCAAGGAGATCAGGGTAATGAAACCAGACAAGGGTGGGGTCTTGTTATCATGGATTCTGATGACTATATCAACAGGATGTTTTCAATACTTTACAGTGACACATAAGACGAAGTATCTAGAAATGAGCTAAATATAGCTTACTGTTGTATTGATTTAACACTGGACGAGTTATTATTTACTGGGCAGATCACTCTAGAAGAACATGGTTTTCTACAGATACCACACCCTAGGATACCAACTATATTCAGAATCCCCAAAATCCATAAAAGCATTTTGGACCCTCCATTGCATCCTATTTTAGATGCAAAGGCATCAAAAATGTTTTGCATTGCCAAACACATTGACCATAAAATCAAACATGTTTTAGACCATCGTCCACATTTATATATAGATTGTTGGGATTTTTTATCCAAAATTTCTAATGAATATTTTGACGACAACCTGTTAATGGTCACTATAACTGTTTGTGACCTTTTCTCAGTTATTCCCCATAGACAAGGCATTGAATGGTTCTATGATTATTTGTGTGCTAACTCCCAGATGGATCATGCTACAATTCTTACAGTAAGAACTTGCATGGAAATTGTTTTGGACAACAATTTCCTGGTTTTTGAAAACCAGATTTTTCGGCAGGTAAAAGGTGTCGCCATGGGGGCCTGTTGTGCCCCTACGTTTGCGAACATTATATTGGCTCAATGGGAGGACCTGTTTGTTTTGGGTTCCTAGTTTAAAGATTATTGGGCCTTATATGGCAGATACCTGGATGACATAGTACTTTTTTGGAAAGGAGGAGAAGAAAAGCTTGGTGAATTCTTTGAATATTTGAGCAAAACCGGGTCTTTTTTAAAATTCACCATGACCTTTGATAAAGACAAGGTGAACTACTTGGATGTGACTATTACTAAGAACTATTCAAGTAGAATCTTTCCCTCGTCTTTATGCAGGAAACCTACATATTCTAACTCACTATTGCATTACAATAGTTGGTACCCTGTACACCAGAAGAGGGCATTAGTAAAAGGACAATATGTCAGACTTGCCAGGATGATATCTGAAAACCAGTGCTTTGACAGCGAATGTTTTGAGTTGTTACAGATGTTTACTAGAAGGGGATACCCTGAACAGTTTGTGGTCAACATTAAGGAAGAGGTGAAAAGAAAAAGAGAATCTGGCACATTTAGGATCCTGTTAGGTACTAACACCTCCCTCCATCAGCCCGAGAAC
>NC_056747.1:1224405520-1224413020 GCF_019279795.1 Protopterus annectens | reverse complement strand
GTTAAAAATGGAATATCCTTTATTGAAACACACAAACAAGCGATCCTAGTTGAGTATAATGAAAAGCATTAAAGACATTCATTATTTATATATAATCAGCTTATTTGGAGCAAGGGAGTGGTTACAGATGGTGGTTCTGTTAAGAGTAATAAAAGCATTAAACTCATTCCTTTAACCAAGTCCCCCTTCCCCCTTAACACCATAGTGTAACGTGAGACTGTGCTGCCTTAGAATTGAAACTTAAAAGCTAAAAGCAAATTAAAATATATAAGAACAGCTTATTAATGCTAACCTACTAATCCAAACTTTATTATTAAGAAACTAACTCACTAACAAAATAACTAACTAACTAACAAAAGATCTACCACTAAACATCTATCAGAATAAATATTGGTAACTTATAAACTGAAACACTTTTTCCAAAGATCACTTTCATACTAAATAAATACTTCATCAAGAGTATGCATAAAAAACATATAATATAAATGAACGTGTATAAATCTACAAGTGGGCTGAAAACCACAGCTATAATTGCTAAGGTGGAAATACAGTGAAAAATGTTAGAAATAAATAGTGAAAATGTTAGAAATAAATAGTGAAAATGTTAGAAATAAATAGTGCAAATGTTAGAAATAAAGCATTAAGGCCCTGGGGATCTGTACATAAAATGTTTGTGAAGGAATTTACAGAATTTGCATACAATAACGAAGCAATAATATATTCTTGGAAGGAATCTACAGAATTTACATGGAATGAAATAAATCTGCTACAAACGTCTTGACAAATGGGAATGAGCATGCTTCTAGTACATGGGTACAATGATAACAGAGCACAGTGCAAAGCAAAACAATACAATCAAGATTTATTTGATGAGTGCAAGAAGATAAAGTAGACTGGTGGGACCTTGAGAAGGACTAGATGTAAACACTATTTGGTAAAGGTGAGCAGCAGTATGTTAAGGATTAATAGGGGGCAGGAGGGAAGGGGGGGAGAGAGTGGGGGGAAAAGAAGGAGTGGGCAGGAAGGCAGATGAAAAAGGGAAGGGAAGTGTACAAGACAGGAGAGAGGAAGAAGGGTTAATGGAATTAAGAGGAGGCAAGAGGAGGAATGGAGCAGATAAAGTTTATAAGAGGAAAGGGAAAGATTATAAGCAAAAGCTAGGGTTAAAGTATTAGGGTAAGCTAGGGTTAAAGTATTAGGGTAAGCTAGGGTTAAAGTATTAGGGTAAGCTAGGGTTAAAGTATTAGGGTAAGCTAGGGTTAAAGTATTAGGGTAAGCTAGAGTTAAAGTATTAGGGTTAAGCATGGAAGGTTAAGTTGGGTTATCTCATAATGTACTGTTATGCCTGCTGAGTTCAACCTTTTTGTATACTGCAGCGTTTTCCTATTGTGCTTTACATTTGTGAAATGATCTATTTTATATTCTTTTCTCGCTCGGGTTAACCTTTAGCATGTGCCAGTGCATTCCTGCTGTGTTAAACCTTCTGAAATGATGTAGCTACACCCTTTTGCTCTCTCTGAATATTATTGCACGATTATTATTATTATTTTTGTGGAGCTTTTCTCCCCGGGCCTTCACTGAAAATGGACATGTATCCAGTCGGACTATACCGGTCAACTAATGTAAAATAAATAAAATGAAGTAATGGCTGAGTGAGTAGAGAAACAGTTGCATATCTACTTGGAGAGAAGATGCTTGCATAGCACAGCTTTACAGAGAATTGGAAGCTAATTGGATAAACACACCAGCCACCCATACAGAACTACACCATTCAAATAATGGATTTATTACATTTTATATTGGATTTTAATCTGCAAACTGCTCATTGCTTAACTTTTATGGCATTAAGGGAAGTATAAGGGGGATATATCTATCTATCTATCTATCTATCTATCTATCTATCTATCTATCTATCTATCTATCTATCTATCTCTAGCAGTTTATACAGTTGTAAGATGTTAATTGGTATATGCTCCACAGCATGTACTAATATTCTTCTTTTAGTTCCTGATGTCTCTTTTCATCTTTCTAAGTCATATGCAGCATCCATGTGGGATAACATCCTCATTCAAAGGTAAATATTCAAGTATCCGTACATGTCTTATTATACATACCTGCATTTCTCACACTCATGAGCTTGCTACCCTTCTTCCTTTAAAGAAATTCAAATTTACCCTCTCTTTAAATTATACTTGAAGGACCTCAACTATGAGATCCATAAACGCACAGTTTTTGCTAATGCAGTATTGCATAAAATGCTCTAGGTTTTAGATGAGTGCTGGTGATGGGACTCTGCTACCTGCTTTATCATGTTTGAGTAGATTACTTTACATCTTTTTTCTTCTTCTCTTATTTGTTCAAATTGTTTGCAATGTTGGTTTATACAAACAATACAGGTTACTAAGAGTTATTTATTGAAAATATGCAGCATACATAACAGAGGGTAGGTGATATCTCCTCACTAGGACTCTTCTGTTAGGGTTTACCCCTATTGTTTCATCCCAGTTTCATAGAGAAAACTACAAGTATACTCACACCAGGATTCTCCTAAAAACTACAAGTATACTCACACCAGGATTCTCCTAAAAACTACAAGTATACTCACACCAGGATTCTCCTAAAAACGACAAGTATACTTACACCAGGATTCTCCTAAAAACTACAAGTATACTTACACCAGGATTCTTCTAAAAACTACAAGTATACTCACACCAGGATTATCCTAGTGAGTACCCAGCCTAATGAGAGAAGTAAGAATACTTTGCACTTTATCAGGTACTAGGGAAATTGCTAGAGTTAAATAATTATGATACGCAGCCTAAATGCAAAAGAAACACCACAGACATGAATCTCATCCATCACCTTTAAATCCTAGAATGTTAAAAGATAACATCAAGATATACAGCCAAGACAGTTGTTGTTGACTGGCTATATAAACTTGTCACAAATAATATTATTGCAAGAAACTAAGATTTAAAGCGCTGTGAGAACTTGCTTATGAATGTCTGGACATGTAGAGTTCTTTTACAGTGGGACCAACTTGGTAAAGGGCAGTGTCACTGTACTATTAGCACATTCATTCAACTGTATTGTTGAGCAAATAAATAAGGGTAACGCAGGCAAATGGAATATGTTGAAAATTAAATGGCGGTATGTGAAATTCTGGGTTATTAATGTGTATGGACCCAGTAATGATTTTACATATATGACTTAAAAGAACATATGAACAAACATATACTTGAATTCGATGTACTTCTTATGGGGGGGGGGTGATTTTAATACCATTTTGGACTCCAAGCAGTGTTAACAAAACACCCAAAGTGATGGATATAATAAAGGAAATTTGTACTGAATGGAAACTCTAAAATATAGATGGAGAGCATTAAAGCTAACAGATAAAGAGCGTACTTACTTTACCTATACTATGGAGATTCCTAGTGGATAAATTTGTTTAAGTGTCATCTCAGCAGATTCCTAATATAAACTGAAGTTAGAATTGTACCAGCACCCATATCAGATCATTGTTCATTTTATCTGCTATAAATTTAGACAGACTGCACTACGGTACCTATCAATGGAAGATGGATCCATTATGGCTGAAAGATATAACACAAAGAAAAACAATCCACACATAGATTACCACAAACTGGATCAAGTTAAGTCAACCACCCAACCTTCATGGATATGCCTAGGATGCTTTTAAATTAAAGTTACAGGGCTGATATAAACAAATCACTAAAGTTGATAAATGCAATTTTTAGCAGCAGCTGGAATCCGTACACCTGCAAACTTCAAATTCTCAAAGGGAATGTACAGATAGTAAATCTTCTAATAAATATCTCACCAATATCGCATACACTTAAAGAAAAAATATAGTGCTAATTGTGAAAATAAAATTTTTGATAGATAGGAAAGATATCAATTGTTCTAATGGGCAAAAATGCATTCAATTACAGAACATATTGGCTAAAAGGTGCAAGGAAAGGACCTTAAAGAGATGACGATCCTTTTTATCCAGGAATTATATTACAGACCTTCTGCTGACCCTTCTTCTAACACAGAAACACAAAACAACAGTGTCTTAGACTTCTCAACTTAAAAAAGTACCATCAGAGCATAATGACAGATTTGCCAAACCACTTAACCTACAAGAAATACTTATAGCAATTCACTCCCTGCAAGCAGGCAAACTCCCAGAAATGGATAGATTGTCCCCAGATTTTTATAAAAGCTTTGATAATGAAGTGGTGACCCAGCTATTGAATCTATATAATGAGGCTTAAACAATAGGAACATTTCATATATGATTAATGAGTGCTAAGGTCCTGCTATTCTCAAAGTTAGGTAGAGGCTATTTGAACCTTTACGATTATAGTCTCATCTCCCTAATAAATATCGAACCAAGAATATTTGTGAAAATGCTAGATAATAGGCTAGAGCACTTTATAACAACATTCAAATCATTATTAAAAATAGGGGTGCATGTTGAGAATTAACAAAATTATGGCTGGATTAATATACAAATGTTAGCACAAAAGTTACAAATCTAGTGCTATGGTTATTTTAACTGACTTCTATAAAGCATCTCATTCCATTAAATGGGACCATCTTTGGGATCTAATGGAGGTGTATGGCTCTCTATCGGCATTTATTAGAAAAAGTAAATTATTATATATTAACAGCACAGCTATAATAAATACCAGTATCAATAAACACTTAGTCATGCCACAGAACCTAATGCAGAGTACCTGCCAGGGCTGCCCTTCATCACCCTTGCTTTTCATCTTAGCTATTAACACCCTTGACACAAACCTACATAATAACTTCCTAAAGAATGGTTTTAAGGTGGGAGAGGATAAATACACTCTTATGTCATAGTCTGCTGATGATGGGATTGTTTAACCCCAGGTGGACACTCTTGGTTATCCCTGGCCATATTAAGAGGTTTGCTGCAATTTTGGGCTTATACATTAACATAAAACATCTGATAGCTTCCCATTAACCCATAATGCAAATAAGGACTTAAAAGGATGGCGACCATACCCACTCAATATAATACCACAATGCACATGCATGGAGGTTAACGTGACAACACATATTAACAAATTGCAGATAAAACTTGGGCCATTGGCCCACCACTTGTTAAAGTGAAACTTTTCTTTCTAGAATCCAGATTATTAAGATGTTTTGGTTTTCAAAGAAACTCTTCATCCTCAGATATCTCTCGCATATGTTATGGTATAACACAAACAAAACCAAAATGATAAAAATAGATATATTTGATTATTTATGGTGGGGACAATGACCCTAAATATATAGGGGAAAAATTATAGAAATCTGAAAGAAGGGGGGGGTGGAAAAGACACAATATCTGGAATTATGGGGATGCAATAATCACTCAGTATTAGAGGCCAATGAAAATCACTCTAGTATGAGATGCAGTTTCAGATCATGATATGAGACAATGGCATAATAAGGAAGAATACCTCCAGCAAGGTGTGGGATCCAAGGGGGTTTCAACAAGGGTTTAAAAATGGGCAGTGTCTAAAGTGATCTTACCCAGGAAGAATACTGATATATATGATTAGTTACAAGAATATAGGTGAATAAGAAAATATTAATTGACTGTAAGCATATTTATTAGACTATTTGGATTGCCAGTAATATATATTATGTCAACAATGTTTGGGACATAGCAAGCAATACATTCTGTCCATTACAAATTATACAAAAAAACAGACACAAGAAATCCTATGGTGGCAATATCTCCAACTCAGATGTGTAATTAATGCAAATATCTACATGATGAGTGAAACCTCTATAGGTTCATAGGTTCATAGGTTGGTACTGGGCTATCTGCCCGAAGGCATATATTAGCCTAGCCACGTTATGCGGTATTCACCACCCCTTTAGTAGTTCCCTAGACCCTTGTACTAGCAGCTAGTACCCTTGGCCCCTATCTAGTAGAGCTGTTGGTGTGATCCCCAGTGTGAACTTTCTGTTACCCATCCACTCATCAAGGTTCCTCTTGAAGAGTGATAGTGAGGGGCTCTGTTTTATGTAGATCGGGACCCTGTTCCATAGTAAGGGAAGTCTCTGCAAAGGGAATCTATCCCTCCAGCATGTTCTATTCATTGTTGTGTTGAGGTTTATATCCCTAGAGCATGTAGCTTGAGTAGATTTGGTTTTGCTAAGATGGAGCATGTTCAACAATTCTGGGTTGGACATGGCTCTGTACATTAGACAGAGATCGCCTCTGAGAAAGCAGTATGCAACAGAGAACAGTCTTAGCTTTTTCAATCGTGCTGCATAGGGCAACTGTTTGAGGCCAGTAATCCTCTTGGTTAGGTACCTTTGTGGTCTCTCCAGCTGCTGGAGATGTCTAGCCAGGTACATTCCAATTGGTGCATTGTACTCAATAATGGGTCTGATGAGGAAAGAGTAGAGGGGCACCATTACATCCTTAGATCTTTATGCGAACCCTTTTGTGATCAGATGAGTCACACAGAAGGATTTTATATATCTTAGCTTCCTAAAGATAAGTGCACATCTACAAATGATATTGTCGAACAGAACAGAACTAGACTTAGACTGGGTAATGTTGAATGACTGCAACCTGTGAACAGAGTTAAGACCAAATGGGAGACTATATTAGGGTATCATATATAAGATAATGAATGGAAAAATATACTTTGTACCTGTGTGGACAAAGATGTTCCATATTTGTCACAAATAACTTATACAAAAGTTCAGCATATGTGGCAACTCTCCGCAGACAGACTTAAGGGTAACAGGAATAGCATAATGAATGCCTGCTGGAGATATCACCATACCCCACCTAACTATGTATATATGATATGGGATTATCGTACAATCCAAGAAGTTTGAACTTGGGCAATAGATATTATTAGATGGTCCACAAGACTCTACCATATGACAAAGACATCAACTTTTAGCTCTGTCAGCTTCCACCAGATGATCTCCACATAAAAACAACCGTACTTAATTGGATTAGGCTATTGATATATATCTATATTGCTCTTTCAATAATTTCTAAAAACTGGAAATCAGTGACATAGAATTGGAAACACCACTTACTGTATTCCACAATTTGAGTAAATGGTCTGGCAAAAATGAAGACATGGGTGCATGTTCTGAAATGTCATCATTAGAGATATATCTTAGTTCTGTATGTTACACAAATTATTAGGATTTCTTTAGATATATATGTACTAAAATAGACTTTGTTAATAATTTGTTAATATGTGGTTATTAATTAGTGATAGAATTCTCAGAACTGGTTATGCAAATGTTGAAATGCTTTACAGATAACATTCAGCATTGGTGTTATTAAGTACATACTCTTTTTATGGATTTTATATTCCTTATTATTGGTTCTTCTATTGTCTCTCCTCTTAATTTAATAAAAACAATGCTTAAAGCATTTGCTAAAAGATCTATTTAAATGCTTATCCTATGATACTACTCAATGTAATATAT
>NC_056747.1:1224370520-1224400520 GCF_019279795.1 Protopterus annectens | reverse complement strand
ATACCAAAAAAGCCTATGAGGCACTTTGTTATTTTAAATGTAGGGAAAATTACTTATTTAGGTTACCTCCTATTTATCTCACAAAACACTTGTCTTAATGCTTCTCAGCTCTAGGTACCATTAATACTGACTTGAACAAAGACATACAAGCACTTTATGTAATCATTCTGTCAATAGACAGCAAAAAATTTGTGATAAGGCTGTTCTGAATTCAGAAAGGTTAACAGAAAGTGTACACATAGTGTAAACTTTGTGGTAACCTTTATGAATTCCTACATTTGTCAAGTCACTGTTCAAGTATGACAGACTTGAATCACAGTCCTCACCAGCAGTGTGCAAAAAACCCCAGTAAGATGCACCCAGGAGCATGTAATGTATAATGTGTTAAGTGCTACTGTGCCCAATTCATCATTAGTTCATCTGCAAGTAAACAACCGCTGAAGTCTGCTGTGTTACATGACAACAAAATACAGACAAACAAGAAAAGAAGTGTAATAAGGATGTATACTTTACTAAATCATTTTTCTTTTCTGTGCTCTCCTTTCATATCTATGAGTCATTCAGAAAAAAATGTTTGAATCATTAGGTATGTCAGCAGAGCTAGTGTCATTACCAAAATATGGTATTGAGGAGATCTGGCAATGGACGTGCTCCCATTAGTGAGAGCTCATCAATGTTATTGTCTGAGGGCATGGTGAGGAGTGGTTGTGGTAGAAAACTTGCCTACAGTACAGAAAGCCATGTTGCTGGTAGGGATTTCCTGATATGCAAAGGGGATTTTGTCTGTATTTTAGTTTTTGTTTAAACTGTGCTGATATTTATTTATCATTTCTTGACCAGGTTAGTCCCACTAGACTATTGGTCTCTTTTCAGGTTTGATCCAATGTTGTATTTATTTATATTATATTACTAGTGGCAATTTGGCCAGGGCATCATGTAACTTCCCCTACTCTTTTTAATAGATGCCCTGGCTTCTTTTATATTGGCATAAGCTACCACTAACTCAGCCAGATGGAGCCTCTGTTTAACATCTCATCTGAAGGATGACACACACACAGGAGTGCAGCACCCCCCCCCATGCTGCACTGCAACATTAATATTTCATCTACCTGGACCAAAGTCTGTTGCTGAGCTTGAGCTGGGTAGCATATTAGCAGGGAAGGGAGTCACTCTGCTGCCAAGTATAACACAAAATTGGTTATACATGACTGTGATCCTTTAGGTTACTCCAATGAGATCAGTACACCAATGATGTTGTGGTCTTGAATCATGCATGATCAGGCAGAAGGGCATTTTATTTGAACTTTATATCTGGAGTGCTGTGGTTATACAGTAGGTTAACACTGTGTATGATTACTTAACCCATTATGTACTGTGATTTGTGAATCATAAGGGGCTTTGATAAGCCATTCTATGGTGCTCCAGCCTTAAGCAATGGCACATAGTTTCTATGAATAGCACCCTGTGATTTTGCCACTGAGCCTGAGATGTGGCTGAAAAGGGTCCTTGGACCAGTCTACCTACCAAAATGCAAATAACATATATAGCGTACAGGACGATTTGACCCCAGCATTACCAGATTCTGAAACTATATCTGTAAACCTTTAAATATACGGATCTAACATTAGTAGAGTATAGAAACCAGAACAATGTCTACTGAATAAAGCCATTAAAAACTTCATATACGGTACATAAACATTAAAATCTGCTAGATTCAATACCGGAACTGACAGTAGCACATGGCAATATGAGATTAAATCAAAGAATATGAGCCATAAACAAAGAATGTATTGCCAGCTTTAAGTCTTGAGCTCCTTCTTGTGTTACTATTATGAGATGCAAGGTGTGAAGAGTGGGTAAAGATAGATGAAGGCTGCCAGCCTAGCCAAATAGAATTTTGCAGATAATTCTGTCATTTGTAAATATGAATGTAAACTACAGGCAGTTTATCTATCTTAAATGTAAAGAAATAGTGTTACATGTGTAACTGGAAAAAAATGTGACAACAATGCACTCTACTGACCAAAGTAAAACATGTGGTGACCCTTTCATGTAGACAGTGGTGCCGAAGAGTCTAGATGAATAAATTCTTGCTATTGTTTGAACCAAGAGTTAAATTGCTAGCTTTAAACACGCAAATGTATTTTTATTGCTCTGTTTCCTGACCAGCTGCAAGATAACAAAAGGAGATGTTAAGAATGTAAATGCAGTTTCTGTTAGCCTGGGAACCCATGGAAGTGTGAAGAATGATGTAATGTGAATCAGAACTGCAATTTCAATTTAAACAGAGAGAACTAGAGAGGAATAAGCATTTTTGTCTTGACCATCCAACTCACAGCACTGTCTTGCTCATATGTAAGTTATCTTAGACTTGTGTTTTCTTTTAGAAATAGCTAGAAACTAGAAATATTAGACTAAGTGTTTTTCTGTGATGTCAGAACTGTACTACTGAATTATTTTCTCTGTGATCTCTGAACTCTTGACTACACTGTGTAGTAAGAAGTATTGTCTTGTGTTTTTATTATTTATTATTAAATATTTTAAAACCTTTCAACTGTGGCTGTTTAGTGTAGAGATAATTTAAGCTCTAGAGTACATTGCATATTTATAGTGATTACTGTACCAAGTAACTCTGATAAACCTTGACTGTTTAGTTATACTACCAATTGGATAATAATATTACACAGTAATAATTGGACACCCTTTTAAGGGCATTTGGGTAGCTGATAAATATTAGCTGGGTGGTGGCAGGTGGTACTACCGTATAGTCTGGGTAAAAGGGGCACAGCTGGAGAACCTGTGCCAGCCTTCCCCAGGAGTGTCTGTGTGGTTGTATAAACTCTTATCTCAAAGTGTGTGTGTGTGTGTCAGCTACTTGAGCAGGGACATGAAGCACTGGTTGGACAGAGAGGTGCTGGAGGTTTTAGCTTGCCCAGCTAGGCTGAGATCTGGACCCTATAGCTGTGCCAGTGGGGAGTCTTATTGGGGACCTGGAGAGCAAGGGAGCGACCAGCCCTGGACTGACTGTGATCTCTGTGTGCCCTTAAGGGAAATTGCACTTTACTGTGTGTATTTGTTATCCTTTCCTCCTATATGAAGTGCCCCTCACTGGTGTTAGTGGTGAGGATTGAGGCTCCTTGATTGCTGGGCCAGGGCAAGGGCATCACACAAGGCATGATGGATTGTTATTAGTGAAGCAAAAGAAATGGAGTTTCATCACAGCACACTAAAAGAAATTTAACTATTGCTACCTGCTGTTTCCCATTAAAATAGCAATAATACAATTAATGTTTGAATCAAGACAATTTTAACTTAAAGAAAGAGAAAGTTACAAAACACCTGTACATACATAAAGTTGTGTCTGGTCAATTGCACACATTTAGAATACCTAAATGGAACTGCTAACTAAAAATAATAAATATGTTAATTTCCTAATTAAAATCCCAAATTGATTTTATTGTACACGTTAAAAACTGTAATTAATTACATTTTATTTACATATTAAATAATATGGTAAATAAATATTTACATATTAAAATGTTAAATAATATATTAAATTTTTATGTAAAATTCCGGAATAAAATATTAAGTAGTAAAATGCTTTTATTAAATTTAATTGGGGTCAAATAGTCTGGGATTATCTCATCCGGGGTTAAACTGTCCAATAAATATTCTCATAGAGAATAAATCATCATCATCATCATCAGCCCCCTTTTTTTCCCATTTTTCTACATGGGGGTCAGGGAATCATGTTAACTGTCACCATCTCTCTCGATTCAGTGCCACACTCCTGCCTTCTTCGACATTCATGCCCGACTGTTGCAGATCTTCTTTCACACAATCCATCCACCTCTTTGCTGGATGTCCTCACTTCCTCTTACCTTCTTCCTGTCTGTCCCAAATCTTCTTTACCAAATTGTCTTCTGCTTTTCTGCACATGTCCAAACCACTGTAATCTGCTCTTTTTGATCTTTTCTGCAATTGGAGCTACTTTGGCTTCTGCTCTTATGTCCTCATCTCTTCGTCTGGCCCGCAGTGTGCATCCTACCACCCTTCTCAGGCACTTCATTTCCATCACCTCTAGCTTCCTCATCTGCTCTGCTTTTACTGCCCAGGTTTCTGTACCGTACAGTAGTACTGGTCGCACCACTGTTTTGTACACCTTATTTTTCACCTTCTTTGGCATTTTTCTGTCATAGACTATGCCTGTCACTCTATTTCCAGTTGGCTGAAGCCCCTCTGATTCTAGCTTTGACCTCTTCACTCAGACTTCCCTTCTCCACAACCACCCCTCCCAGATACTTTAAGCTATTTACCTGTTCTACTAACTTCCCTTCTATCTCAGTTCTCAGCTTTTTCTGATTTCCCAATTTGCTGCCATTACCACTGTTTTATCTGTGCTTAGTTTCTTCCTATGTACCTTCAGTTTTGCATTTCATTCCCTTATCTTTGCTGAAGGTCTTGCTCAGAATTTGCCTGTAATGCCACATCATCTGAATACAGCAACTTTTATGATCTGTCCCCTCCAACCTGTTTGCTAATGTAATCATCACCAAATGAACAGCAGTGGGCTCAGTGCTGAACCCTGGTGTACACACACTCCCACTGGGAACCCCTCTGTGAGTCCAAACACTGTATGTACTTGAGCCATTGGGTTCTTGTACATAGCCTGCACTAATTTTACCAATGTTTCTGGAACTTCAAACCACCACAGTACTGCCCCGATCAGCTTTCTTGGGAGCTTGTCATATGCTTTCTCCAAGTCTAGAAATGCCCAATTGGACTCTTTCCTCATTTCTAGCTTCTTTTCAACTATTTGTCTCACTGAAAACATCAGGTCAGTTGTGCTGCATTCTGATCTGAATCCAAACTGCTCATCTCCCATCTTACATTCTGCTACTCTATGTATCCATTTATCAATCATCCTCTCTAGAACTTTCATGCAGTGTGACAGGAGTTTTGATGCCTGTGTACTGCCCACAGTTGTGGATGTCCTCTTTGTTCTTGTACACTGGCACAAGTATGCTTATTCTCCAGTCATCTGGGATATGTCTTTCTCTCCACACTGCTATGAGCACCCTCTGGAGCCATTTCTCCCCTATCTCACCCAGCATCTTTATCATATCTGCTGTGACCTCATCTACGCCTGCTGCTTTTCCTGACTTCATTTTCTTTAGTGCTGTTCTTACTTCTTCTAGGGAGGGCTTGTCTTCTTCTCTCATTGTAGACAGTGTCTGGGGCAGTACAGCTTTGTGGGGTTTTCTTCATTTACAAGCTGCTGGAAGTACTCCTTCCATCTACCTTTGATGTTCTGTCAACTGGTGAGCAGGTTATTGCTGGGATCTCTTATGAAGGATGTCTGACCATCTTCTTCACCTTTCTCTCTTTGCCTTGCAACCTGATATAGTTTGTTTGTGCCACCTACCGAGTCGCTTTCCAGAAGTTGGTAGAGTGCCTCTAATGCCCTATTCTTTGCTATTGCAACTCCTTTCTTAGTTTCTTTGTTAGCCAACCGTTATTCCTTCATATCCTGGTTGGTCTTTTCTATCTCCCACTTTTTCCTGCACTCTGATGACTTTCTGGACTTTTGTATTCCACCACCAGCTTTCCTTATGTACCTTATTTCAATACCTGGCTCAGTCACATGTTCTGTAATCCTCACACATGCTGTTTTGAGGTGCTGACATTCTTTTTCAACTCCACCTATTTCCTCCTCTTCTTGGGGTGCTAGAGCCCTGAGTAATTCCTTGAACTGTTGTATTTTCTCAGTAGTGAACTTTGAGGTCTTCAGCCTGGTCTCTGTTGACCTAAGAGCCTTCTCTGACCATTGCTTGCAGCTGATTGTGGCAACCAGTGGTTTATGCTGTGGGATGACTGTTTCACTGGGGATGACTTTGCAGTCATCGATTCTATTCTAGTGTCTTTTCCTTACTAGAGGAAGTCTACCCGATTTGCATGTTGGCCACTTTTGTATGTGATATTGTGACTGTGTCTCTTTCTGAACCATGTGTTGCCTACTGTCAAGCCAATTTCCAGACAGAAGTCTAGAATGGCCTCTTCTTCTTTATTTCTTTTGCCCCACCCATGTGGACCAAGGCAGTCCTTGTATCCTGTTTTGTCTGTCCCGATATGTGCATTCACGTTATCCATTATCAACAACAATTCATGTTGTCCTGCTTTATTTAGTAGGTCCTGCAACTGCTGTCTGAATGCACTCTTTTCCTTACTATCACAACCCTGCTGTGGGGCATAGGCTGACCTTATGAATACTGCCATATCATTACACTGGATTATGATTGCCACTAGTCTGTCACTAATTCTGATGATATCCTTTGCTGGACTGCCCTTCCATCTTCTCTCTTGGATGCATAGGATTTCCAGCCTCCTCCATATCACTATGTCATCCACTTCCAAGCTGTGTCCTGTCAGTGAACCTACATTAAGTGTGGCAATTCTCAGTTCATGTTTGGCAGGTTGATTAGTTTTACGTCCAGCTTTTGCTCAACAGAGCCATCCCAGGTAACCTTGGCTTGACAACTAGACACCAGATGGCCAGTAGCTTATTGACCCCAGGTTGCTTATGGTGGGCACACACTGGCCAATAGGGGCATATACACCCCTCCCACTGTTAGCATGGGTCCATGGTATAGGTCAGAGTAGGCCAGGTCCTCAACCCACTTATCACTGGTAACTAATAATGCCCATTTGGCAACATTAGTCAACATGACCAAATCAGTTAGAGCCATATTTTACACCATCAAGTAGTTAGCCCTGCCACGGTGCACAGTCTGTGATCCATGTTCTCCTATCTTGAGGATACTGCGCACCACAGTAGATGCCCAAAGCAGTTGGTCTGTACAACTCTTCCCCCTTATAGGGCACCATGTAGAGTCTGTGCTGCTGCCCACAGCTCCATTCATTGGTGAGTCTGAGATGGAAACACTCAGCATGTTTTTCAGAGGTGGGAAGAACCCTGCAGAGACACAGGGAGAACATGCAAACTCCAAACAGCATTGGTCGGAGCTCAGGATCAAACCTTGATGAATTTAAATATGAAAGTGGATCAAATTGCATTGGGATCAAATCATCCGGGGTCAGACTGTCCTGCTTCCCATACATACATACATACATATAAAAAATAAATAAATACATAAATACATACAAGCACACATAAAGACAGAACATAAAATGCATGTTTCTGAAAGAACCATTCACCCAAGTAGGAGCGCCAAACCTGACCAGCTATTAAACCTTACACCCAACTAAAGACCTAAACCCACCACTTTTCTTAAAACATCAATAGCAAAAACTGGATTTATTGATATTATTCTTATCTCACTAAGTTGAGACATAAGTCAAGTGTCAATTTTCAGTGGAGGCCTGAGGAGAAAAGCTCCAGCAAAGTACATTTTTACTAATACATGTCTAGTACAATGAATAAAAAGCTTACTATACAGCTTACATATATCTACTTACAGTCTACAGAGATCAGTAAAGCAATTTATATACAGAGGAGATTAATCAACAAAAATATATACATGAGAGATGAGATTAATATATAACTAAAGCACAAATACAGTACATCAATTGGTACACAGTCCACAGGTGTGGAGACTTCACTCTGTACCCCTGGACTGCATTAAACCCCATCTGGTAACAATTAGCTTTTCAGAGCATTTACAGCATTCAATGTCAGTGGATACATCTATCTTCCTTTGGAGCTCAAGTACTTTACAATACAAGTAGAGCTTGTACATTGCAGGAAAACAGCTTCTTCTGTTCGGGTTTCAGGGACAGCTTCAAGGCTGCCTCTGTCTAAAAAAAAAACAGTAAAGTATAGCAAACATAAATGCTTGATATGGACTTTCATTTATACAAGCACAATATGAAAGAACAGATTTGTAAAGGTTGTCATTCATACAACTATAATTTATTTATTTATTTTATTTATTTTACATTTGTTAACCGGGAAATTCCCACTGGACCAGGTCCATGTTCAGTGGAGGACCGGGGAGAAAAACTCCAGCATCAAGTTAGACAAATACAGTACATCCAGCATAATACACAAAACAGTTTACATCATGTATGCTGAGCATAGTAATATAACAAGAAATTAATAAAAACACTCCAGGTAAAAGAAGACATAGAACATGGGTTAAAAGACAATGTCAGTTATACATTGGTAAGAGAAGAACATTTATCAAGTAAGATTCTATAGTTAAAAGTACCCTTTCAGATAACCAAGCCTACAGGCGATCAGAGATCCAGCATGTGATCAGAGAGGTGTTTGGGAAGTTAATAGTAGTATGGGTAGGGTTATGTGATACAAGGGCATAACCAGGTACTAAGAAGGTGCAATTTGAGGGAGTTTTTGAATATGGATGTGGAGGGGCAGTGGACACAGATAGAGGAAGAGAGTTCCATTTTCTGGCAATGGTGTGGGAGTAGAGTGCTTTCCCTGCATTATTGTTAGCCTTGGTGATGGAGAGGACAGATTTTTCACTGGATCTTATGTATCGGTTTGCAGTATAGACAGTAAGTAGGTTGGATAATGAAGGTTTTTTATTCAGGATATTTGAGAATATTGTAGGCTGTGCCCAGCTGGTGATAGTTAAGTTGCTGTGATAGCTCAAGCCATTTTAGTTCTTTTAGTGCAGCACAGTGATGGGTTCTATAGGCTGAGTTAGTTGCAAACTTGGCTATTTTATTGTAGCATGATTCTAGTTTGTCTAGGTCACACTGTCTGATTTGGGTAAAGATTGGTGCTGAGTATAATAGAGTTGAGAGGAGGTGGCTTTGTGCAAGAGTGACTCTTGCTTTTTGTGAGAGAAAGGACTTATGCCTGTATAGGGAGCCTAAATTTTTGTGTACTAGTTTTATGGTATGTGAGATGTGAACATCAAAGTGGAGATTATTACCTATTTCAATGCTCAGAAGTTTGGTGTGGTTAGAAGGGGAGATGGTGGTGCCGTCCTTAGATGTTATGGTAAAGGAGAGGTTTTTTTTTATCTATTAGGGGTAAATAGTAGCAGTTTTGTCTTCTTGGGATTTAGAATTAGTTGGATACCTGATATCCATTTTCTGCTGAGTTAAAGGTATCTTGAGTTAGTGTATGTAGGGTGGTGGGAGATGAGGTGGAGCAGTTCAGGGTTGAATCATCCACATATTATATGAGTGTAGCATGTTGTGTACAGCATTTGAGGTTATTTGTGAAAATAGAGAACAATAGCGGGCCCAGTATAGAGCCCTGTGGGACTCCTATGGTGGTTGGAAGTTGTGTAGACAGAGTTCCTTTCCACTGGACTGATTGTTGCCTGTCAGACAAGTAGCTTCTGAACCAGGCTATAGTAGAGGAGGTGAAGGATAATGATGTTAGTGAGTCTAGTAGAATGGAGTGGGAGACCATATCAAATGCTTTTGAGAGGTCTAGGAAAATGGCTGATACATATTTGTTATCATTCCTGTGAAGGTTTATATAATTAGTGAAGGATAGAAAGGCTGTGGTAGTGCTGTGATGTGGACGGAAACCATGTTGTGTGTTAGATAGTAGATTGTGTGTGTTAAGAAATGTCATCACTTGCAAGTGGATGCATTTCTCATGAATTCTGGATAAGGGGCAAAGGATGGCAATAGGTCGGTAGTTGGAGAATTCATAAGAATTACCTCCTTTATGGAGAGGAATGATGTGAGATACTTTCCAGAGTTTGGGTATGTAGGATTCTAGTATAAAGCAGTTGATAAGGATGGGGACAGGATGTGATAGGGAGTCTCTAGCCATTTTTAGGTATGCAGCAGGTATGTTATCAGCTGCCAGTGTGGTTGGCTTTAGTTTTAGGAGGAGTTTTTTGATAGTTGAGGTGGGCACTGGTGATAGGCTAAAAGAGGGGGTGGTATGGGATAGGTTAGGTTGTGATTGAGGTAGACTGTTTTTGGTTATTTGACTGGACAGGGATAAGATGGATTTAGTAAAATGGTTATTAAATTGAGAAGCTATGTCTAGGGTATTGTTAGTAGATCTGGGTGCTGGAGTTGTGGTTTTGCCTGGCTTTAGTAGGGAGTTAATGGCATGCCAGAATTTTTGTGGATTATTTGAATATTTCCTTTGGGTACTAAGAAAATAGTTTTGTTTGTTTACTTTGGATTCAGCCTTGGCCTTGTTTCTAAGCTGAGAGCAACCTTTGAAACAGTAAGATTTAACAAGATTGCTAAAGATAAAAAAAGTTTGGTAGTTAGCACTGCTATCCATTAATGTGGACAGTATTTCCACATGGTCTTGCAACTTAGCTCGAGGAAAGGGAGGGACATGTTCTTAAAACCACTCTTTTGGACTGATGATCATCTGGTTTGTTTCAGGTTAGGGTTTCCACTGGTTCTGTCATCTAATGCTGAGCTGGTCCATTGTAGAAATTTGTGTAATATTAATGTGATATATTAATTCCCATGATGACCCAGGTTCTAGATGGAGTGCATAGTAGCTTAGGAAGGCTCTCTTCATGTCTCAGATACTTTGTAATTCAGATTAAGGGAACCAAAAAAATAAGGCTTGCAGTGGAAACAAAGATAAAACCCTAAATGGGATAACATAAACTTATAAGGGTACCAGAACTTGCCAGAGATTTGGGAAGTGTGGCTAGGCTTAAAAAGGCCCCAGTGGTCATGAGCCTAATACACACCTAAAATGAGAATAAACAAAAAGCTCTAATAGTGAGAGCAGTAATTTACTTCTTAAATGAACAGTCAGAGGCTTAGCAGCCCTGGCACTGGAGAAGCCAGGCATGGAAGGGGAGAAGTGATATGTTATGCCCAGACTGTAACCCAAGTGAATGGAGTTTGATTAGTAGCCCTGGCATTGGAGAAGCCAGGCATGGAAGGGGAGAAGTGATATGGTGTGTGGTCAGACTGTAACCCAAGTGACTGGAGTTTGATTAGTAGCCCTGGCATTGGAGAAGTCAGGCATGAAAGGGGAGAAGAGATATGGTGTGTGGTCAGACTGTAACCCAAGTGACTGGAGTTTGATTAGTAGCCCTAGTATTGGAGAAGCCAGGCATGGAAGGGAAGAAGTGATGTGGTGTCGCATGTGCACCTCCTTTGGTGGGTGTGGTGGGATGCTGTACTCAGGGGCACAGTAGGTGGTACAGTTTCTCTGGTGGTGACTAGGGAAAGCTCCACTCACGCATAGGGGACTAGCAGGGCTTATTGAAAAGAAATGCTCTTTTGCTGTCAACCTGCTACATATCCCCCTCCATGGAGCTTCACTAAGTGTCTGTGGAGGCTAGGGCTGCAGCATATAAAAAACGGAAAAAAAAAAAAAAACTTGACTTAGTCCTTATGGCTGTCTAAATGATGTCCTTCACAGACGACCTGAATGAGCTGATTGACTGAGAAAAAGATAATGATTGACAGACAGCCAGGACATGAACAAAAAAAAAAAAAGAATTATAAACTGTGATTTGTCTTGATAATCCACTAGAACCTGAAAGCCTACAATTGTCTTTTGGTACAATATAATTTCATTTTATTTATTTATTTATTTATTTGCCACCTGTTAACTGGGTTAGTCTGGCTGGGCGATAAGATGAGCCAGCCTTAACTGGCTACAACTCAGTGAAAGGATTTTTTTTCAAAATGCAGTATTATGCTTTGGTAGAATTCACTATTTTTACCTCTTGTATAGCTCACGTGTTGAGAGCTTTCCTTCCTAGCTTTATTAACTAATATAACTAATACTTAGACCACTGTATTTCAAAAGAAAGAATGAAAGAAAGAAGGAAAAACTGTCTGCAGTACTCTAGAAGTGAAAAGGCACTTTCATTTCCAGTAATGAAGGAACAGCCCTTTCTACTATTCTTTACCATTGTGTTCTGTGGCTTTGTTTTTAAAACCTGTCTCAATGAACTGACCCCTTTGACTATCATGTGGATGTGATTTTGTGCATGTCACTTAGTTAATCCCTTACCCCAGAGTTTGTGGTTCACTCCAAATGAGAACGTTAGGCTATGTACTACAATAAAAATAAATATTTGCAATTTATGCTAGTTGCAGTGGAAAACTAAATTGGACAGCATTTCAGAAGATACGCAGCATGATAACTAGGATATATGAGATGATTTATAGCCCTAAATGCCTAAAATGTGCATTTATCTTAAGCATATTGACTCATATCTTGCTGAACATATTGACTTGTATTGCACTGAGGGCATTTATTTCTGGTGTATTGATTTGCACTGCTTGAGCTAAATCATTTACCAGGAGCACATGGTTTAAACATTATACCCTTTTCCAATGTTAATTGATCTTTTTCTATCTAGAAACACCCAAATATCTGCCTCTTAAATCAAATGTCATATGCAACAGTAGCATGATGACACTACAAGGCTGTGCTAAATGGCATGAATAACCAAATAAGGACACGTTGCACTCACGAGCCAGATAGCTGTGCTTCAGAGAGGCATACACAGCAGGATGGAAATGACTAAGGGAAGCATAAGGAGGTACCTGATAGCATATGAAGAAAAGTAAGGTAGAGCTAACTCACAGTCTTGTATGAGCCTGTGAGACATTCAGAAGGTAGTGCAATTAGGCACCTGCTGTAGGTAGCTGCCACCAACAAGGCATAACATCAATATATATAAGATGGTAAAGGGAACTTAATTGGCGCCCAGGTAGCAGGACATGTTCATTTGTTACATGAAAGGGATGAAAAGTGGATTGAGGGAATAGGACACATTTCTTGGTGGAAAGAGGATCCCGTATATCTGTCTATAAATATATATATATATATATATATATATATATATATATATGTGTGTGTGTGTGTGTGTGTGTGTGTGTGTGTGTGTGTATATATATATATATATATATATATATATATATATATATGTGTGTGTGTTTGTGTGTGTGTGTCTATATATATATATATATATATATATATATATATATATATATGTGTGTGTGTGTGTGTGTGTGTGTGTGTGTATATATATATATATATATATATATATATATATATGTAGAGAGAGAGAGAGAAGCAAAGGGAAGGGTGATTGTTTGAATGGGGAGGAAACTAAGGAGAGAGAAGAGGGCACACAAACCCACATGTACTGAGACAAACAGGTGTGGATGCTCACACAGTAGAAGGAAGAGACACAGAATGCACAAAACCGGACAGATGGCAGAAAACTAATTACAGACAATATGGGGGACAGGTAGTGCACCAGCTATTAACCATCCCAGAGTGATGTTACTGGAACCCAGTAGATGGAGGTCATGGCTCTGAATGGCCAGTGGCATCGGCCACACTTACCACTAGTGGAATGAAGGCATAATAATAATAACACACCTCTCTCCAGATAATGGGACTGTAACTTCAGCAACACACTTTCAAGGGCAGATAAAGAAGTAAAACCAACTTTATTTGTTTTGCACATGCTTATCGCCAGGTTAAGCCATTGTGCTCACCATACTATACTCCCCCAATACTCTCCTTAAACAGAGTACTCTCAACCTCTCACTGAAATGACAAAAAACATTTTTATATATAAACACTGCCTGTATAATCCACTAAGTTACACGTGGGCTTTCTTTTTAGTAATCTACATCTGTGAAATCTTAGAATGTATAAATATAACTACCGTATGTGCACAACACTAGGGCCCTCCTCTCTTCTCTTAATCTGTCTCCTTATTCTGTATTTTATCTCAACACCTCATCCCATACCCCATCTCTCCCCACATCTCTCATAGTTCTACCTACCTGCACCTTACCCTTGCTATACTTAATGACAGCTGCTACTACTTTCTGTTGAAACTAATAATTTTAAACTGTTGGTGCTATTATAGACTTTTTGTCATATGTTAAATAATGCTATTTTTCATTAATTTTACTGTACTTGTCATTAATTGTACTGTACTGTGTTAATTCAATTTGAAGACTATTATTGTCTGTGTAAATGTCTCCCCGGGTCTCTGCTGAAAAAGGACCCATGGCGAGTCGGACTTTCCCGGTAACCAAATGTAAAATAAAAAAAAAATGTAAATAGAAATGTAACTACTCTGTGTTTAACTAGAATTAAGTATAATGCAGTGTAAACAAATGGAGCTTTTCTCCTTGGGCTTCCACTGAAAATGGGTATTACCCAGTTGGACTTTCCTGGTAAACAAAGATAAATAAATAAATATATCATCCTAGTCTCTTGACAAACTGCCTTCTTGGATGTTTAACCTCTGAATTAGAAAACTTCCTTTTAGATTGCCATCAACTGATTACTATTTAAAGACACAAGACTCACTTTTTATTTAATTCAAGTACTGCCATATAATGACTGTGTTAATGCCCCTAGGACTTAACATTTAATATTTTAATATTTTAATATTAATTTAGATTCTATTTGATTCGACATGAAAACTTTGTCAGCCTCTCTTATAAAGCTCAAATTAGCCAAAACCAAGTATCTGAAGCAACTTATATTATCGCTATGTACTTTACCTGCATGCAAAATAATCATATTTCCAAATCTTTTGTTATGTATATCAGACAAATGTTCCTGAATTTTCACATTTCCTTTACTTTGGTTTGGTCAGTGTACCATTTTGCTTGAAAAAAATCACAACAGATACCTTAAACAACATATGGCTTTTGACAATTATAATTTTTTTTCTTAAAATGTAACTATTTATATTCACTTCAGTACAATTTTTCACAAACTTACATTTATGGGTTCATAGGAGGATACTAGGCTAATGGCCCTAGAGCCCTTACAAGCCTAGCCATATTTATCCCAAGTTTTCTTAAATGTTGGTGGTTAGGTGAGTGAAGTTTGCTGAGGTGAGATCTATGGTACTGAATAGCGACTTCCTCTGTCCAGGTGGGACACAGGAGCACCATCCCAGGAGTGAATCTGAGGTTGCCCATCCATTGATCTAGGTTACATTTGAAGAGGGTCAGGGATTGGCTCTGTTTCATGTGAATTGGAAGCTTGCTCCAAAGAAGTGGCAGTCTCTGGGAGATGTTCATGTCAGAGGCTAGGTTAAGATCCCTGGAGCGAGTGACACTCCTGCAGTTTGATTTACGAATGTGTGGCATTTCCAACAGGGCTGGGTCAGAGACTGACTGCTCTGTAAAACAGACACAGGTCACCCTTTAGCAACCTGTAGGAGACAGAATACAGCGACAGGGCTTTCACTTTCAGTCTTTCTATGTAACACTTGTTTTGTGTGCTGTGTAATTTCTTAGTGCAAAACCTCTGTGGTCTCTCCAATTCTTACAGGTGTCTGGTGAGGTACATGCAAAAGGGAGCATTATACTCAATTATTAGTCTGATGAGGGCTGGGTATGATGGAATTATAACATCCTTCAATCTAGATGTGTTTCCTTTACTTATAAGATATGCCACATAGAAGGATTTCCTTACTACTGTGTGGATATGTGGTAGTCAAAGTTCAGATTGCTATCAACCTGAGTACCCAGATTATGTACCACTGGGTCTCCACTAAGAGGGGTGCTGTCTATAATATAATTAGCAGGGATGTCAGCTTTCCCAGTGGGAAAATAATACACATTTTTGTATTTAGCTTTAATCTGTGGCTTAGGCACCAATCATTTGTCTGCGTTAACCCTGTCTACAGTATATTAACATCATTGGGGGACTCAGTGATTGCTTCCAATTTGCAATTGTCAGTGAACTTGGTCAGCCATAGGCCATCCAAGTTTTCCCAGACTTCTGAGAAGTGAATTCTGAACAGTAAAGGGCCTAGTACAGAACCCTGTGGTACACCACTTGTGATTTGTCTTTTGCTAGAGGAGAGGACATCCACTTTGACAGTATGTGTCCTGTCAGTGGACCAGTTGGCTACCCATCTGGTAATGTAGGTGTTAATTCCCAATTGGGAGAGTTTCTCTATAATACCTGAGTGGGGGATTATGTAAAATGCCTTGGCTAGGTCAAGTTAGGTGGTATGCACTGTCTTTCATTCATCCAGGGCCTTGTTGATTTTCTCAAAGAAAAATAAAAAGAAGCACACCTGTAGTAGTGGGATGAAAGGAATGAGCCAGCAAATCCAATAAAAATCCAAGATTTATTCAAATAAAGTTTAGAGCTTTCGTTCCCAAGTATTGGAACCTCATCAGAACAAAAACAACTAGAACAAGACACCTTATATAACAACTCTCATGTCACATGAATTTAAAACATCCAATCAAGCTTTAAAATAATTAGTAACAGTATAATGCCTTAATTTTAACATAGAATTAATAGAACAGGCTTCATTTATTCCTGGGTGTGCAGCAGCATTCAACAAAACCTGCCATTTAAATTCACATATTTCAAGATGTTCCTTTGTTACTCACCACTGAAGATCCTGTTTTACCTGTTTACCTGTTCAATAACTAAAAACTTAAAATAATAGTCACTAAAATGAGCTATTGGCTTATATAAAGCATTAATATCTCTATTTTTCTTAATCTCCAAGAGATGTTCATATACACGTTCACAAAATTTCTCGGTGGTCTTCCACACCTAAAAGGCAGCACATAATTTGCATTGGGATAAGTAGACCACCTCCCCTGTATAGCATGTAAAATGGCCGTGTATCTTATAAGTTTTGCCATTAATACAAAAATCTTCCCCTACTAATATATTAGAACATTATGAGCACCTCCACACTTAAAGGTCTCAAGCTTTGTAAGATTGACATCCCTTGTACTTTATGACATTCGAAGTAAGTCTTAAAAGTCTTATCTCTTCTAAAACCTGAGGCTCTTCTCCTAATCTACTTCTAAGCTCACTATCAGATAAAACAATTCTCCAATTTTTTTCTTAATACTACAGACAATAGCATCACTATTCAATGTAAAAGTAGAAATACATTTTATCTTTAAGTTAGCGCCCGTAATTTGTGTATCCCTATTAAAACTGTTACTAACTATATTACTGTTACAAAACAGGAGCATAAACTCACTTTTCTCTTTTAGCTGAAACTTCGCCCTTTATTTCTGCCAAAAATTCAAAAGGATATCCTCTCCTCAGAAACATATTTACCAGAACTTCACATTTGTGCATATATACCTCTTGTTCAGTAATCATATGGCCTAACGTGACTAATTGCCCCTTAATCCAGATTTCTTTTGATACAGTGGATGCATGCTAGAATAATGGAGATAGGCATTCAAAAAAATAGCCTTTGGTTACATGTACAAGAATTAAGACAGTATATATTAAGCAAACAAGAAACAATGCAACCATCAATAAGACAAAATGTTCCTAACCTTATAGAACATATAATATTACTAACGAATCAACCCATTACTGGAAAGGGATACTTATCATCTATTTATAAAACAAACAAAAAAATAAAAATGCATAATAATGACAAAATATGGAATTATTATAGATCAGTTAATGGACATGTGCCAAATGACAGAGATAAAAAACAAATTCTTCTCTCTCCAAATCAGACATCACTTTCATTACACTGGAGACTTTTTACATGGCAATTCATACACAGATCTTATGTAACCCCTCATAAAATGGAACATGTTTAAGAAAAATATTGGCTGCTGGAGATGTGATTTATCAACAAAAGCAGACTGGCAACATATGTTCTACGAATGCCATTTGATTAAACCATATTGGGATAAAATAAATTATTTTCTGCAAATGGTATTCAATGATAAATTCCAGATTTCCAAATCTATTATTTTGTTTAATGCACCTGTACCCGACTGTGTGCCAAGAACAAAATATGTAATCTTATGGACTCTCCTAGCTATTGCAAGGAAGAACATTACATCAAACTGGAAATCCAAAGCTTCTCCAACTTTTAAGCAATTCATGAATATGGTGTCAGCAGTATCGCAATTGGAAATGAACACTATTAAAGGAAGAACTGAAAGAACTACATCATTATATGTAGCATGGCAAAAAGTAACTGAAATACTGGAGAATAATGACTGCAGCAGATTATAATCAGGAAACAATTGTATAGAAAGTCAATTATATGTCAACAATAGACACCCTTGTAAATACTTTATTTTGGTTTTAATGTTTGATATCTGTTTTAGCCTACCTTTTTAAATAATTTGTAAATACTTCATTGTCATAAATAACCTGCATTCATGTTTTCTTGTTTTTGGAAATGAATAAAAATATTAAAAAAAAAAAAATAGCCTTCCTAAAAATATTAGAGAAATATTTCAGATTATTTAAATCTTTAATAATTTAAAAATCCAACAATGCGATCTTAGTTTTACTCAAAGTGTGAGAAAACTTTAAAAACTTCATAGTGGAATAAATGTACCCCGAAAATTCCTGGAGCCTTACTTCAGTACTAGTCCACAGAATAAATATGTCATCCAGAAACCTGATATATAATGACCAACAGTCACTGATCTCACTATTCAAAATATATCTATTGTCCCATTTTGACAAAATCAAATTTGCAAACATGGGAGACTTTCTTGAAGAAGTCAACTGTGTTTAACAGGCATGATCTACCTTTAATGAATCCAGTTAAGTCCAGAGGTTAGAGATTACCTGTGTCCTTGTTAATAAGATCCATAATGATTCTTGCCATTGCCTTTCGGATATAGCCTATTATTCCCAGGGTCATTTGATGGTCCCCATTTGTGCAGAGGGATTACTGTTACTGTCCTCCATCCTGCTGGAACATAGCCAATTCTCAGGCCATGGTTAAACAAGGATCCAAGTGGGTCTGCTAGGAGATGTGTTAAATTGTTTAAAAGGTGACCTGGTATGTTGTCTGGCCTCACTGATGCCATGTTTTTTTTCCTTGAAATGTGATGCATTTACCTGCTCTCTTAAAATAATAGGCTGAGGAATGGTGGCAGGTATACTTTGGGGGATTACTGGAGGGGACAAGGGGGTGAAGTTTTCTCCAAATCTTTCAGCTAGCAAGTTTGCTATTAACTCCAGATGAGTATGGGTGGTGCCGTCCACAGCCAGTTCAGTGCATAGCTGGGTATTCTGTTTTAGATTTCTGATATAGTTAAAGAATGCTTTGTGATTATTCTTAGCTAGGGAGGCGATTTTTGCTTCATAATTAGCTTTGGAGGATTTCACAAGATGTCTAATTTGTTTGTTTAAGCTGGAGAGGGATTTCTTTCTCTACTGAGCCAGTTCCCCCTTGTTCTTGGACATTAGTTTCTTTCTCTTGTTGTATAGCCTGTTTATACTAGGGGGTAGCTTGTTCTGTTGGCAAGACCTAGTTTTAATCGGGTCAGATACAGCCAGTTCTATACAACTGCTTAAGTGGTTATACAGGACACTGGTGTACACCTCTGCATAGGAGTCCATGTTATATGCATTCAAGGGAGCATTAAAACTTCTTATACTATCACTTAGTAGGAAGTAATTTGTCTTAGAAAAACTTTTAAAGCATTTTTGAGCTTGATGGGGTATCTGGTCTTATGATTACACCAACCAAGACTGATTTATGGTCTGATCTTACCCAGGAGGACATCACATGGGGGGGTGCAGTGCTCTCCCATGTTAGTGGACTACTATGTCCTGGACATTTGAGCATTTTGTGGGTATGCTGACTAGCTTTTTCAGAGCATTTGCACTGACAAAGTCTAAGAACCTCTGAGCCAGCATATCGGTGGTAATGTACATTTCCCAGTCAATGATAGAATAATTAAAATCACCCATGAGTCAGGTACTGGACTGTGTGGCAAGTGACTCCAGTAAGTCCAGGTATGCAGTATGTTTTTTCTCTTTCATGATGAGGTATCTATAGCTAATTATGATGTGGTAGGGGGCTTTGCTTATAGTTAATTGGACATGGAGTAGCTCAAGACAGTCATACTGTTTGACTTGTCTCGAGGAGTACTTATCCTTAATGAAGATGAATACACCTCCTCCTTTGGGTCTTTCACACTCAGTTTGTGGTCTGAATGTATGGAAGGCATTGTAGCCCTGCACGGCCAGGGTGCTTTCCATGCCTTTGAACTATTTGAACCATGTCTTGGTGACTGTATAGATGTCAGCATCTTCCCAAGTGATGAATGTTTCCAGGGAGTACAGTTTCTTATTTAGACTATTAGCATTAAGCAGCAGTACCTTGAGTTTATCTAGAGAAGATTTTGTTATGTTGGGAAGTTGGTTATTTTGACACTGCCTAAAAAAAGCACAATAGGGCCGGCTAATGCCTTTGCCAGTATCTGAAAGCCTAGAGGAGATGGGTGCAGACCATCTCTGGCAATGCAGCGTAGCCTGTCAGCCATGTCTTCTCAGGCTGACATATATTGGATCCTTTTGGACTGACACCTGAAGTTTAGCCAATTGTTAAAGTCAATAATATTTTGTTTGTACTGTGACATCATCCTTGGAGAAGGTAGAATACTTCTTAAGGCTAGGTTTATACCTGCCTGTGACACATAATCTGAGAGCTCAGTCATGTTCTCTCTTCATATAGTCCAATGAGGTATTTCTCAAGTCATTCACCCCCACATGGATTCTGACAGAGTCATACCAGTACTTGTGGTTGAGTGACTTGAAGGATCCTGGCACCTGAGAGGCAGCTAACCGAAACCTGCTCCTTATCCCGCCTGGTGAGGGCAGCATCCATGTGTTTCACAATGGAGTCACCTTTGGCCAATACATTAGGGTTTGTGGTGTTATGCCTTATGGGTTTATTTGTTGAGACACTGGTTTGTGTGCTATTATGCGTTGTGGTTGTTTTTTGCATTGTTATGTTTGTAAGTGGTTTCCGTTTAGGAGGCCTCTGATCTTTTGCCAAGTTACTAGCAAGTACTTCCACATATGTGGCTTTATGTGTCATGTCCTTATTTAATGTGGGAAGTGTGTGTGATGACAACCTGTTTGGCATTCAATTTGTCCTTATGTGAGAGTCTTGCCTCCTGTCTATCTATCTATCTATCTATCTATCTATCTATCTATCTATCTATCTAATTATCATCTCAAGTTTTTGTTTAATGAAATCAAATAATTCTGTTATATTCCATTTTATATGTAAAAACTCACCAAATGGCAAATAATTTCTAAGGAATGAGGATGCCAACTACTCGCATGTAAGAAAGTACTGGCTGATGTTTCTCTCCTAAATCACTAACTTTTAATTTTACTTCCAATGTTGCCTGACAGATTAATATCCCAAAAAATATACCATATGGTCTAAGATATTGTTTCTACAACCAACTCCACTTATATTAACGTGCTCGATTACTTGCTCCTGAAAAAACTCTTCCGTTATCATCATCTTCATCATCAACCCCCTTTTTCCCATTTTCTACATGTGTTCAGGGTGTCGTGTTAACTGTCAGCATCTCTGTCTCTATTCAGTACCACTCTCTTACCTTCTTTGACACTCATACCTGAGGGTCACTGGTCTTCTTTCACACAATCCATCCACCTGTTTGCTGCACACTCACGTTTCCGCTTGTCTTCTTCCTTTCTGACCCAAATCTTCTTCACCTGTTTGTCTTCTGCTTTTCTAAACATGTACCCAGACCACCATAATCTGCCTTCAACCTTTTATGCAACTGGAGCTATTTTGGCTTCTGATGTTATGTCCTCATTTCTTTGTCTGTCCCACAGTGTCATCCTACCACCCATCTCAGGCACTTCTCCATCCCCTCTAGCTTACTCAACTGCTCTGCCTTTACTACCCAGGTTTCTGCACCATACAGTAGTACTGGTTGCACCACTGTTTTGTACACCTTATTTTTCAACTTCTTTGGCATTCTTCTGTCATATACTATCCCTATACTCTGTGCTAGCATTCTAGCTTTGACCTCCTCATTCAGACTTCTCTTCTTCTCAACCACCCCTCCCAGATACTTCAAGCTGTTAACCTGTTGCACTATTTATCCTTCTGTCAGAATTCTTCTTTTGATTTCCTCAACTTGCTGCTATGACAACTGTCTTATCTATATTCACTTTCATCCCATGTGCCTTCAGTTTTGCATTCCATTCCCCCATCCTTTGCTGAAGTTCTTGCTCAAAGTCTGCCTGTAATGCCACATTGTTTGCATACAGCAGCTTTGTTGATCTGTCCCCTCTGACCTGTTAGCTAATGTAGTCCATCACCAGTATGAACAGCAGTGGACTCAGAGCTGAACCCTGAAGCACACTCCCACTGGAAACACATTTGTGAATCCCACCACTGTTCATACTCACTAAACACCCAGAATGCCTCTACAACCTTAAAGTTTGCTCAGCAGAAATCTACCCAATGCTGCTGTCTACAATGCATCTCGGTCCTTTTCCCCTGAAACAAAGTCTGTGCTGGCTGGAATAACTCAATAAACATCCAGAATGCCTCTACAAGCTTAAAGTCCACTCAGCAGCAATATACCCAATTCTGTTGTTTACAATGCGACTCAGTCCTTTTCTCCTGAAACAAAGTTTGAGCTGGCTGGAATAACTCACTAAACATCCAGAACACCTCTGCCGCCTTAAAGTCTGCTTGGCACAATGTATGTTAATTATCCCTCTCCAAGATATGATCTGTACTCTGCTAATTTAATGTTGTTGTCTGTTGAAAAGGCTATTGGTGTGCACACTGGCTGGGATTAGCTACAATCTAGTCCCCTTTGCCCCTTCCAGTTTTAGTCCTTATAGCCTCCTCTTTAGCAGTAAAAACAAAGTGAAAAGCAAAACTTCTCTTAATACATTACTTAACTTACAGAAAACTGCTACCTTAAATTGCAACTCATACACTGACCTGTGGTCTGTATAATTGACAGATAGCACTTTCAGTAAATGAAAAGTGGTAGCTGCTCTGCTTTGTGGTCGCCTAGTTTCTACCTGACTCCGCTCCCTTACCTTACCTCCAAATCCCACCCACCCCGACTACTCCTACTCTTATACTTAAACCCCACCCTTTTCCTCCTTCAACCTATCATAAGTTCCTCCAACTTTGGTTTTACATGAATAAACACCAATACTAACCTTCCCATATAACTCACTCTGCATCCCCAAAACACAAACACCTAAATACCTCCTTACTGCACCCACTATACTCCACACTATGATTAGCTCTGTCGAAACTGCCTCCTAGACATGCACTACTACCCCACAATAATACTCATAGCCACTATTACCACTACATTAATAATACTCACCCAGAGCACATCACTTGCATGTCTTACCTCTAAAATAATTACCCTCACTGATATATCTACTTCAAACTACCAAACACACCGTCACTGCTATGGAGATATCTCCCCTCGATTATTTCTGTACAACTTACCCTACTACTCAGTCCCTAAACTCCTGTACTCTCCACATAGCAAACCCCGCCAAATACCTCTCACATCTACCTCCCCTAAAAGACTATAAAAGATATACTCCTATCTAGTCTTTCTTTTATCACAATGCAGTGACATCCACCCTAACCCTGGTCCCACTACTAAGCAAGCCAATAGAATGTTTCCTAAAACCTAAACGTAATGACCCTTAATATCAGAAATCTGCACAACAAAATATGCCCTCTCCATACGTGGTAGATCAGTACAAACTCAACTTACTAGCCCTACTGAAGCTGGCTAAAGCTTAACATACCCGACTCTGAATTCTTACCTCCCAACTACAACATACTCAGATTAGATAGACCCATAAGAAAGGTGGAGGCATAGCATTGTTCTATCCTGACAACCTTAATATCACATCATACACAAATGACGCCCCCTACTTTTTCCACAGCAAAATTGCTCATATCCTTACTGAACCTTAATAATACAAAGAGAATATGCATAATTGTACTCTACATCCCCCCAGGTCACTGTACTCCCATCCTTGAAGACATCCACTCCTGGGTCACACAGACGTTTCATCATGAAACTATAATTTTAGGAGACACTAACATAGACTGACAAAACCTTACATCTCAACTACCAACAAATGCCATCAATCTATATGGTTTTACTCAACTCATCTCCTGCCCTACTAAGTACAGCAAACACTACACTCAGCAATCTCCTTAGACTGGATCCTGGTATCACACCCTGCCAACTTTACCACTGTTGGTACACATCCAAACTCAAGTGACCATTTACCTACTTCAGCCATTTGAGTGAATGCTCAGCCTCCTAAAACTCACACCCTAAAATCTGTCCAAAGCTCACTAACTTCTCTACAGACAGGTTCAATGATATACTTCACAAATTAAACTGGTCACCACTAAAAAACTGCCATTAGATGAGGCAGTACACTACTTTAACAATTCCCTCTTAAAAGTACTGGCCACCCTAACTTCAGTTCGTACTAAAAAACAAAAGCAATCCCATCCCCTGGCTAAGTAAGGAATGTAAAAACTTAATGAAAAAAGGGATGCAGCCTGAAGTCTATGGAAGCAAAGTAAAAAAGAACAAGATCTAATTAATTTCAAGCATCTACATTACCAAACTAGTAAACAGGTTACTGAAAACAAACAATAATGCTATACTCACCTGCAGCAGAAACATAAAACCAATCCAAAAAAATTCTGGTCAACAATCACAACTCTGCTTCACACTGGAACTAAAAAAGAATCCATCACAACAATTAATGCTCCCCCCTCTCAAATTGGAGTGGACAGTAACTTAGGATGGGAAACTGTATTGAATGTTTTAGGCATGTCAAAAAGACTGAAGACACTATTTTGCCATCGTCTCTGAAATGATTTATAGTATTAGTGAAACTTTGAAGAGTTGTAGTAGTGCTATGATATGGTTGGAATTCATGCTGTGATGATGAGAGGAGATTATTGTTTCGAAGGTGTTTAAGAAGTTGAAACTGGATACATCTTTTCCAGAATTTTTGAAAGTAGTGAAAGTGTAGCAATGGGTCGGTAGTTTGTTAGTTCTGTTGAATTACCTCCTTTGTGTAATGGTGTAATATATGCAATTTTCCAAATAGCTGGGCCATACTGTTATGTTATAGAGTGGTTTATGAGTATTGACACAGGGAAAGCAATAACATTTCTGTTAATTTTAGATATTTTGCTGGCACATTATCTGCTGCCAGTGAAGTGGGTTTCAACTTATTTAATAGTTTTGCAATAGTTAGTTTTGGGACTGTTTGAAATGAGAATGCATCTACAATATTGCTTGGATTGTTGGGTGTTGGCATTGTGGGATATTTGCTATTCTTAGTCAGTGAAGAATATGTCAAATTGTTCAGCAATATTGTTTGTGTTATCAGGTAAGTTGGGATGGGGGTTGTGGTTTGCCCAGGATGAAGTATGTTATTGATTGTGTTCCAGAATTTTTGTGGATTCATTCTGTATTTCCATTGTAAATTAGAAAAGTAGTGTTGTTTGTCTAGTTTAATTTGGTGTTTGGTACTGTTTCTAAGTTGCTGGTAAATTAAATGGTTTTGGAGGGATTAATTTGTACCCCAATTTTGCCACGCTTTGTCCCTTTGTTTTAGGAAGGTATGAGTCTCATGGGTTAACCATGGTGTGCAGTTGGCTTTGACACAAACTGTTCTTGGAGGTGCAAGTCTGTTTAGCATAGTAAGGAAGGTGTCATTGAAGTGTTGGACAGCAGCATCTAAGAGCAGTTGCTGTATGTAATATGTAATGTCATATGTAACATGTAATGTAATGTGATATGCAATATGTAATGTTATATGTAACATTTAATGTAATGTGATACATAGTATGTAATGTTATATGTAACATAATGTAATGTGATATGTAATATGTAATGTAATATGATACCTAATATGTACTGTAATGCCATATGTAACATGTAATGCAATGTGATAATTAATATGTAATGTCATATGTAACATGCATGACATTGTGATCTGTAGTGAGAGTAGGGACCAGGTGGAGGAGACCCTGGAGAGGTGGAGATATGCTCTAGAGAGGAGAGGAATGAAGGTCAGCAGAAGTGAGACAGAATATGTGTGTGTGAATGAGAGGGAGGATAGAGGAATGGTGAGGATGCAGGGAATAGAGGTGGCGAAGGTGGATGAGTTTAAGTACTTGGGATCAACAGTTCAGAGTAATGGTGAGTATGGAAGAGAGGTGAAGAAGAGAGTACAGGCAGGGTGGAATGGGTGGAGAAGAGTGTCAGGAGGGATTTGTGACAGACCGGTACCAGTAAGAGTGAAAGGGAAGGTCTAGTGAGACCAGTTATGTTGTATAGGTTGGAGATGGTGGCATTGACAAAAAGGCAGGAGTCAGCTGAAAGTGGCAGAGTTAAAGATGTTAAGATTTTTACTGTGTGTGACAAGGATGAACAGGATTAGGAATCAGTATATTAGAGGGTCTGCTCAGGTTGGAAGATTTGGAGACAAAGTCAGAGAGGTGAGATTGTGTTGGTTTCGACATTTGCTGAGGAGGGATGCTGGGTATGGTGGGAAAAGGATGCTAAGGGTGGAGCTGCCAGGTAAGAGGAAAAGAGGAAGGCCTAAGATAAGGTTTATGGATGTGGCGAAAGAGGACATGCAGGTGGTTGGTGTGACAGAGCAATATGCAGAAGACAGGTAGAAATGGAAACAGATGATCTGCTGTGGTGACCCCTAATGGGAGCAGCCAAAAGAGAAGAAGAAAAACATGTAATGTAATGTGATATGTAATATTTAATGTCATATGTAACATGTAATGTGATACATAATAAGTTATTTTTCTTTTAAATATGTTTATCTGTTTAATGGTGCAACATTAAAGGCTGCATTTGGAGCTTTTCTCCTTAGGCCTCTGCTGAAAATGGGTTCTTTCTGACCTAGACAGACTTTCCCGGTAAACAAATGTCAGATAAATAAAATAATTAAATAAATAAAAATCTACCAGTATTTCTGGGACTTCAAACCACTGCAGGACTGCACAAATCAGCTTTCTTGGAACTTTGTCATATGCTTTCTGCAAGTCTAGGAATGCCCATTTGGACCTTTTCCTCATCTCTAGCTTCTCAGCTATCTGACTCACTGCAAACATTGGGTCGGTTGTGCTGCATCCTGATCTGAATCAAAACTTCTCATCTCCCATCTTACTTTCTGTTACTCTATATATTCGTTTATCAATCACCCTCTCCAGAACTTTCATTCAATGTGACAGGAGTGTGATACCTCTGTATTGCCCATAGTTCTTAATGTCCCCTTACTTCTTGTACACTGGCAGTAGTATGCTTATTACAGTAATCTAGGATATGTTTTTTTTCTATCCATACTGCCATGAGTATCCTCAGGAACCATTTTCCCTTATCTCATTTAACATCTTGATCATATCTGCTGTGACCCCATGTGAGCCTGGTGCTTTCCCTGACTTCATTTTCCTTAGTCCTGTTCTTACTTCTTCTAGGCTGGACTCCTCTTCTTTCATCTTAGGCTGTGTTTGTAACAGTACGGCTTCTGTGGGGTTTTCTTTATTCAGAAGCTGCTGGAAATAATCCTTCCATCTGCCTTTGATGTCCCGTGGGCTGGTGAGAAGGTTGTTGCTGGGATCCCTTATGAAGGATGTCTGATTATCTTCTTTATCTTGCTGTCTTTGCCTTACAACCTGACATAGTTTATTTGTGCTATCTACTGAGTCACTTTCTAGAAGCTGACAGAGTGCCTTTGATGCCTTGTTCTTTGCCATTGCAACTCCTCTGTTAGCCTCTTTACTAGTCAACCAGTATTCTTTCCTAGTCTGGTCCATATTTTCTATCTGTCACATTTTTCTACAGTCCTTCTTTCTTCTGCTGACTTTCTGGACATCTACATTCCACTACTAGCTTTCCTTATGTACCTTATTTTTTCCATATCTGGCTCAGTCGCATATCTGTTCTGAAGTCCTCACACATGCTTTAAAACCAATCCACCAAGGCTTGTACTGAACAAAAGCTACGAACAATGAAGTGCAAATCAGTGCAAAAGAAGCAGAACACAGAATGGGGTGCAAATGTGAAAATAAAAATACTTTAATAGCAATATTTAAGAGCTTTAGTCTGTCCTGGGAGTCATCATCAGAAACATTATCTAGGTTAATTAAATCCCTTGTATAGCATAATACTTAATTAAATATAATACATTTTAAAATTTAAAAGAACAGTCCTCACACATGCTGTTTGAGGTGCTGCCATTCTTCTTCAACTCCACTTCCTTCCTCTTCTTCTTGAGGTGCTAGAGCCCTGAGAAATTCCTTGAACTTTTGTGCTTTCTCTCCAATGAACTTCCAGGTCTCTAGCCTGGTCTCTGATGAAATTAGAGCCTTGTCTGACCATTACTTGCATCTGATTGTTACAACCAGTGGTTTATGCTGTGGACTGACTGTTTCACTGGGGATGACTTTGCAATCACTGATTCAACCCTAATATCCTTTCCTTACTAGGGGAAAGTCTACCCGAGTTGCATGTCGGCCACTCTTGCATGCTATCTTGTCACTCCCTCTGTTACTAAACCATGTGTTAGCCAACATCAAGCCATTTGCCAGACAGAAATCTAGAATGACTCTCTTTCTTTATTCCTTTTTCCCTACCCATGTAGACCCAGGTAGTCCTCATATCTTGTTCTGTCTGCCTCAACAATTCACCCATCATTAGCACCAATTCATGTTGTCCTATTTCATCTAGTGGGTCCTGCAACTGCTGTTTGAATGCACTCTTTTTCATGTTCACAATCCTGATGTGGGGCATAGGCTGTGATTATGAATACTGTCTGCTACTAATTCTGATGACATCCCCTCACTGTCTTCTGAAGCCTCTCCCTCACCCAATTTCTACACCATTTCTAGTTTTTCCTCCTCCTGAGTAGTAGACTCTGGACCCCAAAGCAAGTAGCTTTGCTTCTGTGCCCTTCTGTCTTGTCTCCTGGATACATAGCATGCCCAGCCTCCTCCTTACCATTATGACATTCACTTCCAAGCTCTGTCCTGTCAGTGAGCCTACACTGAGTGTTGCAATTATTAGTTCATGTTTGGCAGGTTGATTGGTTTTATGACTAGCTTTCACTCAACAGAACTGTCCTCAGATAACCCAAGCTGGGTAACTGGATGCCGGTCAGTAGCTTACTGACCCAGGGCTTTAGGAGGTGGGATGAACCCCACAGAGACACAGGGAGAATGTGCAAACTCCATACAGATATTGGATGGAGGTCAGGATCAAACCTTGTACCTTGTACCTTGTACCTTGTGAGTGAGAGACAAAGACCTTAACCATCCATTATGCAACTAGTTTCTTATTGTGCTATAATTATAAACCCTTTTCAAAATCAGTTATGAATATATTAGTACAAGCAGGGGCATATGGAACTCCCATTGTCATTTCTTTCTTCTGAAGAAACCAGGCATTATTAAAAACAAAAACATTGTGCATTAAACAAAAATGTAATAAAGAAAGAATAAATATGGCTAAGGGACCTTCTCATATATATTAAACAATAGAGTTAATTCCATGTCTATGTTCAAGTGATGTATATAGATTTCTAGTATCTACGGTCATACAAATTCAATTATTTTCCATATTCAGTCTTTGAATTTAAGTACTGCTTCTGCTTATTTTTAACCAAAATATCCAAGTATTTTACATAAGATTTAATACTATCTAACAGAATCCCTACATTCTGTTGAAACCCATCTAATACCTGATACTATTAGACACCTTCAGATTTATATTTGAGGAATATAGTAGAACATGGGCTTTTTTGGATGTGAAATCATTTACACATCATTTTCTGTAAATAAAAAATACAATCAATCAATCAATCAATTAATCAATTAATCAATCAAATCAATCATCTCTTACTGTTCTATAATAATTGAAGCATTTCATCATTAAAATGTGTCAGATAATTTAATTCAGTTCTCTCATATTTATTTTACTTATTCAGTAATACATTATATATGCTTATAATAACCAATTCTATTCATGACAATATTTCCAACTTTATATCCTATTGTTACTAAATATTGATTTTTAACACTTTTCAAATATAACAATGCATACCATTCATCTTTCATTAAGCTGCAATCTTGAGGCAAACACGTGCCTTTTAAAGTTTGTAAATGCCTCATTTTTACACAAATACCTAGAAGACAGTATGCAAAGACTGACGTC